>NC_056522.1:71044402-71057756 GCF_019175285.1 Sceloporus undulatus | reverse complement strand
CTGTCCAGGAAGATCTAGTAGCTAGAATGGGAAGTGAGTGACAGTTCCAAGTCTTAGGACATCTCATTGAGAACTTGCTGCTACCTGCAATTTAGTGGTTCACCAAACACAGCAGTTTTCTCCAGTATGGAATCTCACAACCCTATATCATGTACTGAAGGACATACGCAACTGAGTGATTAATAATAATAGTAAGAAAGCTTGAGTTAAAATTAATCATATTTATGATGTTATCACACAAGGCTTGAAAAGTGGAAGTAGGGCAGGTAGTAGCATCAATGGCCATACCTTATCACATGATGCTGTATCTGTCCTGTAGCTGGTTTGTAATCTATTTGTTGCTCGAGCACTCCTTCTCATTGATAGATAAAACCCATCAATGGCTCCCAATCACACTGCTTTTCCACTGTTGATGCATGTGTGATAAGTTCCTCCCGAAATACTGTAGTTCCAGTATATAAGCATGTGGCGCAACTGGGCATGATTTTTCTCCTCTCCCCCTCCCTCAGTATTCCCAAGTGAGCTGCTATTCTTTTTCTTTCTTTTTTTCCCATTTTTTTTCTCAATAGAATACACGATCATGCAATTCAGCTAAAAATAAAAATAAATACAGACCAAAAAGCATGCTGGGAAGGTCATAGGGCAGAGAGGCAGGGCTATGGAGGCCAGCATGCAGAAGACAGAGCATAAGACAGAAGCATCATGATGGTGATTTGGAAGACTTATGCAACAATGACTGTCCCCAGCCGGGTACATTTGAATTCCCTAGACTAATGCAGTTTTGGCAGCTTATGAGCCTGGTGTGATAAAGTCCTTAAAGGCACTGATAAATTTCCTTCCCTACACATTGCCTTTTTATAACAACACACCAAGGTATTATTCCCAGAATCCCTGGGGTGGAAATCAGAGTCATGATAAGCCAGTTAAAAATGGAAGAATCTCAAAAAGTCACTTTTGAGGGATTGATTTTAGCACCTTGGATTCCTCCTTGATAGATCTGATGAAAACATGGAGTAGTTTCATTGCCCCCCCCCTTCCCAATCTTGCAGCCAGCATCGACTCCACTGGATCAGGTCAGTCTGTACTAGAATTTGCAAAGATTAAATTCATCAAACATCTCTAAAGTTGATATGTGAACAGTGGGGATCAATGAAGCGAAGCATCTGAATCTTGTCATGCTCTGAGACAAAAGAGCTCATTGTCATATCATTATCAAACTTGAAGGCTCCAAATGCTTGCCATTAAGCTTTATTACAATAGCTTGTTTACTGTCTTTCATTCTAACCAAAGAGAGCAATTTTGGACCACCACCTTTTGACAAAAGGGGAAAGGATAGCTGTGAACACCTAAGGAGCCTTGGTGACATGGTGGTTAAATGCCAGTACTACAGCCACATGAGTGTGAGTTCGATCCCAGGGTTCCAAGGATGACTCAGCCTTCCATCCATTCATAGATCGGTAAAATGAGTATCCAGCTTGTTGGGGGCAATTGGCTTACAGACTGTAAACCGCTTAGAGTGTTGAGTTCACTATTAAGTGGTATAGAAATGTTAATGCTATTGCAATTGAACACTTGGTATGCATTTTTGCAGTTCAAAAAACCCATGTTTTAAAGACAATGCTTGCACCATCACTGGTGGCTATTCTAGACAGAGCTGCTGAACGTGGTGGTCCATGGACCAGAGTTGGTCTTTGAACTATTGGCTGCTGAACTTCCAGGAAAGAAAAAAAAAAAGCAGTTTTAGTCAATGAGCACAAATATGGTGCCATTTCTGGTTCACAGGCGAGGGAAAAAAACAGCCAATATCCCAAATTAGAGGACTTAAAAAGTGTTATTTTATAAGTTTTCAATGTATGAGTACCGAGTATTAGTAGGGCTAGGGCTCAAGACTCAAAATGATATGCCAGAACATTTTGATTAGTGGTGACCTCATCTGCCACCCACTCAGTTCTCCCCATGCCCTCTGAACATAGCTGCTTTTGGGGGGGGGGGAGAGCATGAATTTTTAACCAATGACACTTAAGACTGCATTGCTGAAACATGTTGAACTACTTCTATGTTTTTGTAGTATAGGAACCTATCTACATATGTACCAGATTTTCTATAAATAAAGTAATACTCAGGAACACATCTACTTTGTTAACTGAACTATATTGGTATATCATTTGACAAAATGTTTACATAAAAAAGAAAGGTATAGACTATGGAACTACATTAACAGTGAGCGGCAACTTTGCTTTATAAAAAGTAGCTCTTCTTATCTCTCTTAAAGGGCAGAAAGAAGTTCTGAATGATTTAAAGAATGATAATATGCACACAAGTCTAATGGGTTTTTTGTTTGATTGTTACTGTACATGAAACAGAGAACAATATGATGGGCCTTGTTTTTTCTCTGGCCCTAGCTTAGCCATGAAACCCATTGGGTGACTTTGAGCAAATTACATGCTCTCAGCCTCAGGGGAAGGCAATGGCAAATCTCCTCTGAACAAATCTTGCCAAGAAAACCCTATGATAGGTTTGCCTTACTGTCTCTGGAGGTCTGAAATGGCTTGAAGGCCCACAGCAGCAACAACAACAACAACATATTTGCTGCCTTTGCTGTTCACTTTATTTGGTCAACATTATTACAAATACACTGAAGTTGCTCTCCCCAACTTTTCTTTTTAGAAATGCTATTAATGCATCAGTCATTCAAAAAATCTTGATTTTGCTACGGCACAAAGAATTAAAATCTGCAAAAGACATACCTAACCTAGGATTCCTTTCCTAGGCATACCCAGCAGTGGATTCTCAGCATACCTTAATATGCCTCATGGGTAGATAGATATGGGTATGAAAAATTCCAGAGCTATAAATTTGCAGAAGCAACTTCTATGAACAAAAGTGGTAATGTACTGTTATGCTCACCCCACGTCCTCGAACAGTAAGAAGTCCCTGAGATGCAGCACTTAGCCCAGTTGAGTTTCTTTTGTAAGGATTTCACTAAATGTTTATTACAAGGCATTCTGCAAAATATTTGCATTTATGCACCAGTTGATAGTTTGAACAAAGGTAGATGCACAGGGGAACCATTCCAAGAAAGAAGAGCCACCCACAATATTTTGCTGCTTGAAGTGATGGGGCTTCCATTCCCATTCCATGTACAAAATCCAAGTGGACTTGATTAAAGGTCTTATGCAAGAGTCTAATTTATCCCTCTCCAAGTCGACAGGCACATTCACATACAAGTCTCCATACTGCCCAGAACCCCCCATCAACTCCACACTCAACGTTCCTGAATAAAGGATTGTCCCTTGTGAAAGCCTATAGGACCAGTGATTCGTCTTCTAAATGAGGTACAGCCCACCATATTTTTTAAGACAAAAAGCAAACAAAAACCAAATTTCAGAAAACCTTCCAGTTTTCTCAATTTAATTTTTTTCTTCATTTTTTAAAAATGTGAGGGTAGGTGTGGCTCCAGCAGATCTTGAAGGTGGAATATTGGCCTAAAGTTCTCCCAGTAGCAAGCCACTCCTGGAGCCCTTTCATGCGACACAAGTATGACTCCATTATGATTCTGTTTCAACTGCCATGACAACAACAACAACAACAACAACAACATAATAATAATAATAATAACAACAACAATAACAATAATACTAATAATAGGATTTATTTATATGCCGCCCAATTACTGGGAATCCGGGGGGCTTACAACAGAGGGGATAATAGACGGTTCCCTGCCTACAGGCTTACAATCTAAAAAGACACGACACAAAAGGAGAAGGGAATGGTGAGGGGGGGAGGGAATCAGGTCCAGCAGTTATTCTCTCCCTCTGAGGCCTGGACCAAGGCAGGTGGACTAGAGGGAGGGCTCTTCTTCTTCAGGCTAGCCCTGATGGAGCTGGACCTGCCTGGTCAACATCCTATGGAATTCTGAGGTTTGTAGTTTGGGGAGGCACTAGATATCTCAGGCTCAGAATTCTAAATACCCCTCCCTAAACTCCAGATCCCAGGATTTCATGGGATGTTGCCATTGCAGTTGGCATGGAATCATGGTGCTATAACTGTGTAGTGTGGTCTAATTAAACATGATAATATCAGAGTCCTTTGTTTTAAAACAGAAATGAAGAGCTTTCTCTTACTTAAATTCCTTCTTGGGAAAGGTGATCTTGGAAGCTGCGTTCCAGGGGTGGATATAGCTAAAATATGGGCCAAAGACAGAGTTGCCAGCTGAAATAAAGGATAAGACTCTTGCACCTTTAATAGCTGTGTAGAAGAAAGAATTTCAGCAGGTGTTGACAAGCAAGCAAACATCTGTTGAAATTATCAGAACCGCTTTCCCTTATTTCATCTGTCAATCCTAGCTAAACGAAAGGAGGCAGGGCAGATGTCATTTTTAACAACTGGGTCAGTGTCCCATGAAGCATGGTTTGAGCACTGGACTATGACTCTGGAGACCAGGGTTTGAATCCTGGTTGGGCCATTTAAACCCACTGAGTGACCTTGGGCAAATCATACTCTCTTAGCCTCAGAGAATGGCAATGATAAAGGCAAACTTCCTCTGAACAAATGTGCCAAGAAAATCCTAAAATAGGTTTGCCTTAGGATCGCCATAAATCAGAAAAGACTTGAAGGCACACAACAACAACAACAACAACAACAACAACAACACAAAGCACAACTCTACTGTATGCATGTCTACTCAGTTCCATAGCCATACCTTCCAAAATTTCACAGATGAAAATTGGCCAAGCAACATCAGAGTATGGTCAAGATGGTAAGCATTACTTATGAGAAAGAAAACACAAGGTAAGAGAGGCAGTAGCAGTTTGCTTTTTGATGATTCTACTGGGAAGGGCAAGACTCCACCCCCTCCCTTGTACATACACACTCACTCACTCACTTGAGTGCAAACTGCTTTTGCCCTTTGAAGTCAGCTTGCAGCAGTTAGAATAAAATGAGGATGGAAGGGGTAGTGGGAGAGAGAAATGAGATGACAGAGGATTAATCAAGACTATAGAGATTATCACATGGGGACGGGAGAAGAACGAGCTCACTCCCTGTGCTTATCCCATCCTTAATTCCGATGGCACAAAAGGCTTTCAAATTGTTGTGCTGATCCCATCGTTAACCACCATTAACCAATAATTAAAGTGGCATTGTATTAACCTGAACTTCCGTGAATACAAAATGCCGGCCAATGTAATTTAATTGCCAGGTTAATGCCAGGTTAATGATGGGATCGGCGCTACTTCATCAGAAAGCCTTTAGCGCCATCACAGTCATTTGTGCTTCCTGGACAGGATAAGTATGCATGCTGTGTGAAAGTCCTTCCCACGATTGCACAGGAAGGATTGGACAGTGACAAGACAGGGATGGGACATCTCTATTGTGATAATCTCTACCAGAGCTGGACAGTTGGAGGATATGTCACAGCTTGCCTTATGGCAACAAATAGATAGCCCACTTCCATGCAATAACTTTCTTTCCTGTAAACCACAACTTCCTAGAAAGCAAAGGAAAGGCCCAAAGAACTGTTTTTTTATACTGTTAGGTTGGGTAGTGTGGTACTGTCCTCCTCACTAGTAGTGTTATTGATTTTAGTACTGAAGTTTCTTGGAAGTGACCAACAATGGAATCTAGACCGGGGTAGGCAATTTTTTTGAGCCGGGGGCCGGGTTGCTGTCCCTCAGACAACTGGGGGTCCGAAGCCAAAAAATAAATAATTAAATTATTCTTTTAAAAAATTAAATATATAAATAAACCAGGACAAATGTAGGACAAAATTTTCTTTTTAAATTTTTTTTATTGTTATAACAAATATACAAAAATATGAATCACAAGTATTAAAACGTGACAAGTCAAACAATACAATTTTCTACATTACAAAAAACATTTAACACCATTATGTTAAATTTTCACACTAATCTGTTAACAAAAGGCTTCCACAAAATTTTGTATTTATATCCTCTCTTTAACACAAACCATAAGCTTTTTACATTTTAATTCTAATTTCCCATTAATACAAATTATAAATTCCTTTTCTATAATTCATAGACTCTTTATTTTCTTAATTTTCTTAATCCAAGTCCAACTTTTTAAATCTTTTTAAACACTCCCATTCTTCCTCTCTTTCATCCATCTTCTGGTCACTTATGCGTGCTGTTAGTATATCCATTTCCATTGCCTCTGTTAAATTCTCTAACCATTCCTCTATTGTGGGTGTCATTTGTGATCTCCAATACCTGGCAAAGGTAATTCTTGCTATTGTGATCATATATAATATTAGTCATATATATTTTATTTCTGCTTTTTTCTCTAATATACCGGTCATATTCAATAGAAACAATAAGGGATTTAATGGTATTTCAACTTCTAAGATTTTTGACATACATTTCTGAATTATTTTCCAAAATCTTTTGGTCTCTTCACATTCCCACCATACATGATAAAATGTACCTCTTTGTTTACTACACTTCCAACACAATCCACTCCCAGCTTTATACATTTTATTTAATCTATTTGGGGATAAATACTGTCGATGTTGGATTTTAATATAATTTTCTTTATAGTTTTAACATAATGTGAAGGAATTTGTATCTCGCCATGCTTTTTCCCATAAATCCATATCAATTGTTTCTCCTATGTCTTGCGACCATTTTATCATACATTGTTTTACTGTTTCAGCCTCTAGATCTCTTTGTTTTAATATTTTATAATATTTTGATATATGGCCCTTTTTCCCATCAAACATAATACTATCAATTTCATTTCTTTTGGATGTTAGTTCATGTTCTTTTTTATCAATTCTAAACTTTTCCATTAGTTGTCTTTACAGTAGCCAATTTTTATTAGTCAGTTGTTCTATTTCTTTGTTGGTTTTCATCACTAATTTTCCATTTTCATCTTTTAATAATTCTTTATATGTTATCCAGCATTGGCCATCCTGTCTGGTTCTTTTATAGAACGCTTCTTGACTTGAAATCCATAATGGCCATTGCGTATAGAACATTTTTTTTTATTTTTAACCAAATGTTGAATAGTGAATTTCTTATATAATGATGGGAGAAATCGAAATTCGCATTAAGTTTTTCATACCATAAAAAGGCGTGATACCCAAATCTCATTTTCGTACTCTCTAGTTCTAACAATTCATCATTTTTTAGTAAAACCCATTCTTCTAACCATTGGAGGCATGCTGTGTAGTAATACAGTTTCAAATTTGGTAAGTTACAACCTCCTTTCCTTTTATCCTCTGTTAACAACTTCCATTTGATCCTCGCTTTTTTCCCCTGCCAAACAAAATTGGTCAGGATTTTTTGCCACTTTTCAAAATAAATTTCTTTACACAGAATGGGTAGATTTTGAAATAAGAAAATAAGTTTTGGTAACACATTCATCTTCAAAATTTCCATTCTTCCCAACAAAGAAAGACTCAATTTTGACCACTTTAACATTTCTCTTTTTATCTCATTCCATACCTTTTCATAATTATTATGATATAGTTCTATATTCTTATTAGTGAGATATATGCCCAAATATTTGGCTTTTTTGACCACCTTAAAGCCCGATATGTTACCCAACTCTCGCTCTTCACTCTCTGACGTAGTCTTAGTTATAATAGCTGTTTTATTCATGTTAATCTTAAAAACTGCTACTTCACCATAGTTGTTTATCTTTTTTATTAGTTGTAATATTGATTTATTTGGATCTTCCAAAAATATAATCAAGTCGTCTGCGAACGCTTTAAGTTTAACATCAAATTTACCTATTCGAACTCCTTTTATGTCGCTGTCATTTCTAATACTATTGTTTAATGTTTCCAATGTTAAAATAAATAAAAGGGGTGACAAAGGGCACCCCTGCCTGGTCCCTCTCATAATTGGTATATATTCAGCTAACTGGCTTCCGGGTGGGTCACGGGGTTGAGACGGCCATGGTCGCCTTGGTCGATGATCTCCGTCTGAGCGTCGACAGGGGAAGCGTGTCCCTGTTGGTGCTCTTGGACATCTCAGCGGCTTTCGATACCATAGACCATGGTATCCTTCTGGGGCGCCTGGCTGAGGTGGGAATCGGGGGCACTGCGCTCCAGTGGTTCCGTTCCTACCTCTCCGGGAGGTCCCAGATGGTGCAGCTGGGAGACGTGTGCTCCGACGAGAGGCCCCTTAAAACTGGGGTCCCTCAAGGGGCCATTCTGTCTCCCATGAAACCGCTGGGAGAGATCATCCGGAGACATGGGGCGCGGGGTTATCAGTACGCTGATGACACCCAAATCATTTTCTCTATGTCTCCGACTGATGCAGTGACTGGGGATGGCGTCTCTCCTCTCGTGGCCTGTCTGGAGTCAGTAATGGGCTGGATGAGGAAAAACCGACTCAAACTAAATCCAGAGAAAACGGAGGTACTAGTGATAGGTTCCCCCGGTCCAGGAATGGCGGTGGTTCCACCTGTCCTGAACGGGGTCACGCTCCCCGTGAAGGACTCTGTGCGCAGTCTGGGGGTGCTTCTTGACTCGTCGCTCCACCTGACTGCTCAGGTGAATGCGACGGTCAAGAGCACTTGTTACCAGCTTCGGCTGATTCGCCAGCTGCGCCCATACCTGGACCGGAGGGACCTAGAAACTGTTGTACATGCTCTGGTAACTTCGAGATTGGACTTCTGCAATGTACTCTACATGGGGCAACCCTTATACCAAACTCGGAAGCTTCAAATGGTACAGAATATGGCAGCCCGGCTGGTCACTGGCGTATCCAGGACCAGCCACATAACACCTGTGCTTAAAGATCTCCACTGGCTGCCCATTCGCTTCCGAGCTCAATATAAGGCGTTGGTTATCACCTATAAAGCCCTAAATGGCTTGGGCCCAGGATTCCTAAAGGACCGCCTCTCCCCATACAATCCGCCTCGCACCCTCAGAACATCTGGGCAGCAACTGCTGAAGGTGCCTGGGGCTAGGTTAGCTTCTACCTCTAGAAGGGCCTTTTCCACAGCTGCCCCAGCCCTTTGGAATACGCTGCCCACGGAGCTCCGCTCATCTACCACCCTGGCCCAATTTAGGAAGGACCTCAAAACCTTCCTATTCAAGCAGGCATTCCCCGACTAAATATCCTGTGGGCCTCCCTCCTCTTCCATGGCCATGAGGATGGGCTAACGGGGCCTTTGTTATTGTTTTAGACTGTGTATTGTTATTGTTTCGTGTTTTTAACCTGTATTTGTTTGCACTTGTTGCATTGTTGTAAGCCGCCCTGATCTTCTTGGAAGGGCGGGATATAAATAAAGATTTTATTATTATTATTATTATTATTAATTAGTATACGAGGTTTTTGTTTTCCATATATCACATTTATCCATTTCAAAAACATATCTCCAAGATCCATTTTTTTAATGTCTCTATCATAAAGTACCAATCCACCCTATCAAATGCCTTTTCTGCATCAACCATGATAATTGCAAATTTTCTTTCGTTATTGTGTTCATAATATTCTATTAAATTCAAGACAGTTCTTATATTATCCCTTATTTGTCTACCTGGTATAAAACCATTTTGATCTTTATTTACCAATGCACTGACACACTTCTTTAATCTGATTGATAGGATTGATGTAAAGATTTTATAATCTGTATTGGTTAGAGAGATTGGTCTAAAATTGCTTACAGTTTGCCTCTCCTGGTCTCCTTTAGGAATCAGTGACATATAAGCTTCATTCCATGATTCCGGAATTCCATTAAGATGTATATCATTTGAGGTTTCTTTTAGAGGTTCCAACAACATTTCCTCCATCTTTTTATGAAATATTGCTGACAGTCCGTCTGGCCCTGGAGCTTTTTGTGTTTTTAGATTTTTTATGGCTTCTATCACTTCTTCTGACGTGAATGCTTGATTTAAATAGTTTTTTTGGTTTTCCTTTAACGTTACATTAATATTCTTTTTAAGAAAATTCTCAACCTTATTGGTATTATTTTCCAGTGTTTCTTTTCTGTATAGTTCTTTATAATAGTTGGCAAATGCCTTTTTTATATTATTACAATTCGTTATTATTTCTCCATTTTCGTAAATTTCTGTAATTATTTTTTTCCTTTCTCCTTCCTTATTTTGGAGGCCATCAGCTTCCCAGCTTTATTCCCAGACTCAAATTGTTTTAGCATCCTTAATTTTCTTTCTATTTCTTCTGTAGCCATTATTTTAAGCTGTATTTTTATGTCTTCTATCTCGCATTTTAGCCTTTTATCTCCTTTTCTTCTCCATTCTTCCTCTTTTTTGTTTAAATCTTCCAATAATCTCTTTTCTTTTTCATTCCTTAATTTATTCCTTTCATATTGTAGTTTAATAAATACACCTCTTATAACCGCTTTGCCAGCGGCCCAGACAGTTTTTGATGTAACATCTTCTGTTTTATTTTCCTTAAAATATAATTTTAGACTATCCTTAACTTTTTCAGACAATTTCTCTTCTTTCAATATATCTTCCTGTAGTCTCCATATATACTGTTTTTTTTTCTCAAATGTATTCAACATAATTAAGTTATGATCCGATTCATAGTTTGACATAATATCCATAGACTTTATGATCGGCAACAAAGATTTTGATGTTAAAAACATATCTATTCTTGAAAAAGAATCATGAACCCCTGAGTAGTATGTAAATTCTCTTGAATCCTGATATTTATGTCTCCATACATCCGTTAAATTAAAATCTTCCATTATTCTAAAAAAAGATTTGGGCAATTTTCCCTGATGTTTCCCAATTGCCTTATTATTATTTGACTTTCTATCTTTAACTGGGTCAATAACAGCGTTAAAATCCCCTAATAAAATAATATTTTCATATTCTAATTCCAACATTTCCTGATGCAATCTATCAAAAAAAATTTCTTGGTCTTCCAATGGGGCATATATACCAATTATTAACAGTGTTTGACTTTGGGTTTTAATTTCTATTCCTAGATACATCCTTTGATTATCATTTAATATTTCTTTTGTTTGAAATTTCTTATTCACATAGATGGTTACTCCTTTTTTTGTTTTTGATGTAGATGAGAAACTATTTCCTAATTTAACATTGTCTAAATATCTTATTTCTTCTTGCTTTATCCTTGTTTCCTGTAAGCATATTATATCAGCTTTGACTTTTTCTAAACGATGGAAGATCATGTTTCTCTTATATTTCGAGTTAAGACCCTTTACATTCCATGAAATGATTTTAACCATTCTGTTACAAGAAAAGAAAATTGTAATAGATAATGTTTCTATAACACAGTATAATAAAACAATAAAATTGCTTATTTATTACTTTAATTACTTTCTGTCTCCAATACAATAAGTTGCTCACCTTCTCCAACAATATTATTTGTTTCTACTAAAGCCCTTTCATCCTTGTTTTTCTTTCCCTCTTGCTTATATGAGCTATTTTTCCATTCTCTTACATTACTTTTCTCTTCTCTTACATCTTTATGCTCCTTTTTCAGTTTTTCTTCAATCTCATTTGCTTTGCTTATATTATCAATTTTATATCTTTTTTGTTTAAAGAAGAAGGATAGACCTTCTATTCTGTCCCATTTGTAGTTTATTTCCATTTCATTTAATATTAGAACTAGTGATTTATATTTCTGTCTTTCGATCATGATTTGGGGGTGAATATCCTTAAAAAATTTCAATTTTACATCTTCTACTATTAATTTATTTACATAACTTTCTTGTATTAATAATTCTTTACATTTAGTTCTTACAAAACAAATTACGACATCTCTTGGTGATTTCCTGTCTTTTGCTTGTTGCGAATTAACTCTAAATAATTTGTCTATTTCCAAGTTCATAATTTCCTCTTCAATTTTAATAAAATCAGCCAAAGACTTGATTATTCTTTTTTTTAGATTTTCGCCCGATATTTCTCTGAGTCCTCTTATTTTGATACACCTATCTCTATATCTCAATTCATTCATCCAGTCTAATGTCTGTTGTGTTTCCTGTTTCTTTGATATTTCCATTGTTGTTTTCTCCATCATGTTAGTTTTATCCCTTAACTTTTCTATCTCTTTCTGACTTTTATTTAATTCATTAGAAAATTTGTCCATTCTTTTCCCCATACCTTCTAGTTCTTTTTTCAAATCCTTCCTTATTTCTATCCTTGCTTCCTTAATCTCCTCTCTTATGTCTCTAATAGATTCCTTCAAATATTCCTTCATTTCTTGTCTATTCTCCCTTAATTCCTGTCTTAGACTTTTTATTTCCTCCACCAATGCTGCAATAGGATCTACTATTTTCAATGTATCATCCCCTGTACTTCCCGAACCTCTTCTTTGCGTGAGAGTTTGGGTTTGAGTATAACCTTTTTTAACCAACGCCATCTTCTCTATTTTTCCTTCTTTTTCAAATTTTTTCTTTGAGCTCCTTGTTTCCATAAATATTTAAGATTTAATCCAATGTTGTTGTGTACAATTTAATTCCAAACAATTAATTTCTGTATATTATTCAGTCTTTTCACACTCTTGCCATTATTGCTCCTATTGTAAATTAGACTTGTGAAAAATAAATTTACTACAATCAGGTTTGTTAATTCTTCAAAATAATAATTCCCAATGTTGTTGTAATTACCTATTTTTCAAAATACAAAAATTTGTTATTGGTTCTTTTAACTATTTCTGTTCAACTAACATCTATTATTTATATGGGAGTCAAATTACATTCCCCTATAGGGGTGGCATAGGAAGGGTGTCAGGGTTCTTTGTTAGGTTTCCCTTCACTGTCAGAAGGGGCCTATCCAGGGGTAAAAAGAAAAAAAAAACTCTAATTAAACCCCAAAGGTAATCCCCCTTGCTGGGGAGATTAAGGACGGGTAACTCGCAATCCCGTTCCTACTAGAACCTTCCTTGCGAAGTAGACAACAAATTATAACAACTGTCCTCTACTTCTGTGACTCTTCCATATCGGAAGCCTATAATAGACAAAAAAATAAAAATAAAAAAGCTCTATTAAGCCAATGGAGGTCTGATGTTTCTGCTGGGTCCTGTGGCCCGTTGCGCTCCTCTGCTTGCCGCCGCCGCTTGTGGAGGGTTGGTGGTGTTTGCGGGGGCTTAAATGCCTCCCCACGTCTCTCCTCCCTGCAGCCGCCACCCGTGGAGGGTAGGTGTTCCCTGGGTCCTGTGGCCTGTTGCGCTCCTCCGCTTGCTGTCGCCGCTCGTGGAGGGTTGGTGGTGTTTGCGGGGGCTTAAATGCCTCCCCACGTCTCTCCTCCCTGCAGCCGCCACCCGTGGAGGGTAGGTGTTCCCTGGGTCCTGTGGCCCGTTGCACTCCTCCGCTTGCCGTTGCCGCTCGTGGAGGGTTGGTGGTGTTTGCGGGGGCTTAAATGCCTCCCCACGTCTCTCCTCCCTGCAGC
>NC_056522.1:70979743-71044392 GCF_019175285.1 Sceloporus undulatus | reverse complement strand
TGCCGCCCGTGGAGGGTAGGTGTTCCCTGGGTCCTGTGGCCCGCTGCGCTCCTCCGCTTGCCGCTACCACTCGTGAACAAATGTAGGACAAAATTTTCAAATGGAAGACATTTTTTTTAAATGGAGGACACGCGAAAAAATTTGCTGATTTTTTTAAAAAATGCTAATATAAATGCATGTTTCTGAGGCTTCTATAGACAATTGCCCCCCAAAGGCCCCGGTGGCAATCGGTGGCAGGACCAGGCTGGGGCCGGTCCCAAGGCCTCGGTGGGCCGCATCCGGCCCGCGGGCCGCAGGTTGCCTACCCCTGATCTAGACCATAAAAAATTATATGCCACCAGTGGGCAAAGTACCAGCTGCCTGTAACCTCTAAAGGCCAATCTCTGTGACTACACCCTATTTTTTAGGGGTTTTTTTTAAGAGTGATTTAATACCAAAATGACCAATATAGCTCCCAATGGGGAATAATATTAGGAGCTTATCAGATGGACTTTAAAAATGACTCCAGCCTCCCTGGCTGGAGCCGGGACATGGGATGGAGCCTAGGATTATCGCATACTAAATCACTACCTAATTGCTGCCCGCCATCAACCCGGGTCCCAGGTGTGCTCCACCAGCACTTTTTAGAAGCCAGAAAGCTTCCAACATCTAAAAAGTACTGGCAGAGTGAGGCTGGGACCCAGCTTGGACCAGGGCTGATGGCAGGCGGCAATTAGGCGGTGATTTAGCAAGTGATAATTCCCACCTCCATCCAATGTCTCAGTTCCAGCTGACCATCTGATACGTTCCTTAGTCATTTTGCTACTTTTGGAGCCCACGTTGTCTCTCTGGGACCCGTAGAAACATTCCTTCAGTCTACCCAATACTTTTTTCAAAACAGGAGGTCTAATCACAATAGGAGGTCTGACCATTTCCTAATTTGAGAAAAGCCCTACAATTGGTGAGAAGTTGTCTGAAAGCATCAGAAAATACAGTGAAATGATCAGTAGCACCCTAACAAAGGAATATTATATGTACAAACAACTTACCCCATACAATTTGGGAAAGCATGGGAGATTACTATGGGAGGTGTAGAGCTCAGGGGCCTGTGGGGCAATGTGGTCCCCAATCCCCGGCAATTGCTCACTTCTGAGGTATGGGGCCCATGTGCCACCCAACCCTGCTTTAGATTTTCAGGCTGTGTAGTAACTAATTGGCTGAGAACAGAGCTTTGAACCAGGAATTTTCTGTTCAGAGCTGGTGCACTTGCCTATGATGCTACCCCAGTGCCCAGCATGCAAAAATGAGGTTCTGAATGTATTCTTTTGTTTATCCATGTGCTTTGTTCTGGTTCTAGCAGCTGCAGTGTCAGTATGATTTTTCCACTATTCTGACACAGGCCTCTGCTATGACCTCAAGGTAAACTCTTATTCTGAGCACAGCTCTGAATGGTGTTGTGAATTAAAAGTGACATCTTACCCAAAATACTTAACTACAAATTACCTGTGAAAAAAACAGGTGGCTGTCAAGAGATACATCATACACTTTTTGACTACTGTGGTCAGTGAAGCTTCAACACTTGATAAACGGGTGATGTGTGCCCATGTGAAAATAGTGAAAGCAGATGATTTATAAATCTCTTGTGGAAGGATGTGGGATTATGGGACCTGAAACTCTGGGCTGGATTATCCATTAGGCAAAATAACTAATTTTAAAGGGATCAACACACTATTTTAGCATTTGCTATGCCAAAAGTCACAAAAAGTATGTGTGTTGGTCAATGCTGTTTATCTGGGGCTGGCTTTTACTGTGAAATATCACAATGCACTAGTTTCAGGTTAGCAGATTCCAGAAAAAAACACAATTTCCCCTCTTTCCAGCTTCCCTTCCTCTCACAATTTGTTTTTTGTAGGACTCCACTCAAGATCAAAGGATGAGTATTACTTCTAACTGTCTTTCACAAGCAAAAATGTGAAGGGCTCACATTGTGGTCCTTTGCTAGTACACCATGGATATACAGTCTACACAACTGAGCATGGAGTCCCCTGGATGAATTCTTTGGTGGATTATTTCCCATGTTCCCAGTTGTATATTGTTACAGTGATGCTCTGGCAAAGTAAAATATTGCCATGCTGGATGTTTTAAAGCTAGACCTAAACCTCAAATTATTTATGACAGTACCAAACTCCTACAAACATGGACAAAGTGGATGGATGGATATGAAAGCTGGACAGTTAAGAAAGAAGATAGGAAGAAAACCAATTCATTAGAGAGATGGTGCTGGAGAAGAGTGCTGAGGATCCCCTGGATAGCCAAAAAGACAAACAAATATGTCCAAGAACAGATCAAGCCCGAAATCTCCCTGGAAGGCAAGATGACAAAACTGAGGCTGTTGTACTTCAGACAGATCATGAGAAAGGAAGACTCATTAGAAAAAACAATCATGCTGGGAAAGGTGGAAGGAAGTAGAAAGACAGGAAGGCTGCATGCTAGATGGATGAACTTTGTTAAGGAGGTCATGGGTATGAGTTTACAGGAGCTAAGCAGAGCAATGGAGAACAGGGAGTCTTGGAGATGTCTAATCTACAGGATCGCCATGAGTTGAAATCGACTTGAAGGCAGTTAACAACAATAAAATCCTGTATAGCATGAAGAGCAAGAATATGTGCCTTATACTGGTGTGGACTTTGCTCAAAAAGGAAGGCTACCTGCCCCCATTTCTACCTGACTCTCCCCGTGGCCAAAGTAAGAATCTGGACTGAAACCTAATTGATGTCTAAGCATCATAAGTCATTGCAAGACACTCAGCAAAGGTTGGTTGTGTCATTAGGCAGAGGAAGGCATATGCCTTGGGCAATAGGTACAGAGATCTTTTTTTTTGGGGGGGGGTGCTCTTATGATCACAAAAAGTGTGCTTATGTGTATGTGTATAAAAATAAGAGGTGCAGCTTTGTGGCCACTGCATTGGCAAAAACTGCACCAGATGAATTTCTACATGAATATCTATTAAAAGTGCAAGAATCCTGTGAAAATCAATTGGTGATTCGCCTCTGTTCTCTCCTTTACATCTGGCAAGGAACCCCAAGTCAAGGTGTTAATTACCATGTAGGTTTGTATATCTATGACCTCAGATCTGCTGCAGCATGGGTTTAAAAGTGGTCTATGAATTGAGGAGCATATTTTCAATGTGATGAACAAGTACAATAAGTGAGAGATGGCAAATGGCCTTGTATAATGTAGTAAAATAATAATAATTATAGCTTCATTGATATAAAGCTGTCAGGTGACTGAAAGCTTATTCTGTTGCTGCCATCCACCCATTTCCCTTGCTTGTTACTATGGTTTCTTTACACTGAGATAGACAGGAAGGAAGGGCCATTTCTTACTGTTTACAGTGCTACTAGCTTTTCAACAATGCTTCCATTGTAGTATAAAATAATATGGTACATGGTAGTATAGAATAACATTCTGACACCAGAGCATTCCAGACTCAAATATCTCAATGGTTTTGATGGAAAGTGGGACCAGGCTATATATCATTCAGTATGATTAAATCTCCTTGCCATATTTTATTGCCACAGGAAACTATTTTGGAGTGATTAAAATAGTATTTGAGGACTCCTTCACACTACAAAATTAACAGTCATTTTTCTTGCCTTGGCTGCATCCTATGGAATCCTGGGATTTGTAGTTTAGTGAAGTACCCGAAGAGCTCTCTGGCTGAGAATTCTAACTACCTTTCCTTCAACTACCAATCCCAGGATTCTATAGGATAGAATCATGATAGTTAAAGTGGAATCATAGTGCTATAATTGTGTAGTGTGAAAGGGCTCTTATTTGCATGCATATAAAATTCTGCCCATATTAGGCAACAGGGTCAGAAAAATATGTAGGTAATCTGGACTGTTACTTTGGTTCCAAGATATATAAGCAATAGTCTGCTTTTAATAACACCTTGACAATCAGCTTTTGAAGACAGAACCCCTGAACAAGGGGGTGGGGGTGCATGACAAAAGTTAAATGGAAATTGACACAACAACTTTGATCTAGCCCAGGTTTTATCAGATCTACATTATCTTCCCACTTTATTGATCCTTCTTGGTCTTAGTGCCCAGAACCAATGCAAAGATCTTTACTACTTAAGGTGAAGAAGGATCAACTCTTTCCTCACCACACTCTAATAACAGAAGCAGGCTAGCAGTTGAATCTTACTTCAAAACTGATGATAGGCCAATATTCTCCACTTCACCTGAATGCAGAATGCTAATGCAAGCCCCATAGCACACACAGCTCTGCTCTCCAGAATCTTGCCACAACCCCCAGAATTTTGCTGCATCAGGGAGCCATCTCACTTTGCCTAGCCCACTTTTGTGTTTACCCATAAGTATACTTACAACAGACATTGGTCAACAGCCAGACTAGCATTCCATGTGTGTCCTGCTAGGCATGCTCCAGATATATCAGACTATTTAATCATCTCTTTTGTTGTTGTTATGTTATTTATGATCACCTTATGAATGATAGGTCTCAATAAACTTTGGTCATCAAGAGTCCTGATCAGGTCTTGCAAGTTCAGGAATATGGCTTCCTTGAATGAATCAATCCATCTGTAATATGTTCTTCCTCTTTTCCTACTTCCTTTCACTTTCCTGAGCATTACTATCTTTTCCAGTGAGTAATGTCTTCTCATGATGTGTCCGAAGTACAACAATCTTGATTTAGTCATTTTGGCTTCTAGTGAGAGTTCAGGCTTCACTTGCTGTAGGATTCTTTTGTTTATCTTTCTGTGAATCCATGATATCAGAGAACTCTCTTCCAGCAACACATTTCAAATGAGTTGATTTTCCTCCTGTCAACTGTCCAGATTTTACCACCATATATAGAAATCAGAAATACTACTCCATGGATGAGCCTGACTTTGGTGTTTAATGATAATTGTCTTCTAGGTTACCAGATTTCCTGTCAATTTGCCTGCATCCTCTGTACCATCCCTTTTTGAAGATCTGTCTAGTTTCAGATGTTGACTTGTGCTTGACCGAGCTTCTAAATAGACACTCTTGAGGAAGGGGACATGCCCAAAGGAACCTTCCAACCCAAGTCCCACCTTGTGTCTCCTTCATACTTGGATGCCTGTAGTCTGGAACTTGCAGTTTCACATGCCAATGATTTTTTTTTCCATTCTAATTTCTGGGTTAGTTTCTTCTTCTCCTTTTTTGTCAGTTAAAAAGATGGTTCTTTTAGTCCATGTGGAATTATTGTGGATTTATTAACTGAGATTTTCCCCAGTTTCCATAGCAATGGCTTCCATGTAGTTGAAAGGGGGAACCTGTTTCCCAGTAAAATGTCCATGTGAAGGGAATGGCATAAATTGGAGAGAAAATGTCCACCCCATAACATCTTGAGGCTGGTCTGACCATTGTTCTCTCCTGACATACTGAAGGAAGTGTAAGGCTTAAACTACTGTAAACAAAGACTGCTGATCTCATCAGAAAGGAAGTACATCTGTGATATTATCTATCACACTCACAATGACAGTAACAGACCTAAACCAAAAGAGTTCCCTCCAAGTATGTCCTTCAGCCCCACTGATTCATCAGCTAAAGCTTAGTTGATTCCTCCACAGAATAAACTGATTAAGTGGGTTCATGTGAGGTAAAATGCTTTGTGAGGTATGCCCTGAGAGGTCCTCTGTACTGTTTGTGAAATACCATGAGGGAGTAAGAAGAATGAAAGATGAAAAAATAAATATTTGAACAAGGACAGTTAATCCCTTCATCTAGCAATCAATATGGGACTTAGAATGGCAAAAGAGCTTAGATGTACGTAATTCAAAATTCAATTTCTGTCCATTCCTTTGAAGTCATGAGCATGACATAACCCTTGTTTGTAGCTCCATATGGTTGCATACAGACTTCCTTTCTAATATCCTTTCCATTTGTTTTACTCTGTTATTAAACATCCAACCTACTTACCAGTGGTTTTGTTCTATGCCTTTAGGAGAATTTTAAAAAAAAGAAAAAAAGAAAGACAGGCTTTCAGGATAGTAGAAACATACCTTTCCCTAATTGTGTTTTAAGAGTTACTCTCACAATCCTAAATTCCACTATTTCCATTGCACAATAGGTTGTTGTTGTTGTGTGCCTTCAATACATTTCCAATTTATTGTGACCCTAAAATAGTCGTGGTTTTCTTGACAAGTTTTGTTCAGAGTGGGTTTGCCCTTTTCTTCCTCTGAGACTGAGAAAATGTGACTTGCCCATCACCCAGTAGATCTCCGTTGCTGAGTGGGGATTTAAATCTTGGTCTAGGTACAGTCATGCAAAAACTGCTCATTTCTCTGGAAATTTGTTTTAGTGCTGTTTCTGTGATGAAAAGCCACTGTTTTCCAGGCAGGAAATTTGTTTTCCATACAAAAGCTGCATTTTTCTTTGTACAGAAGCAATTCTGAATTTCAAACAGTCTGAAAATTGTGTAGTTTTTAACAAATTGTGTAGTTTTTCACTGTTGGCGGGGAGGAGAATTAGTGTCATCATAAGTCGGAAACAGCTTGAAGGCACAAAACAATAACAAAACCTTTGGCCAATTCCCTCTGTATTTTCTCTAATGCTGAAACATCATGCTAAGGTTAGCTGCTGTGATCTATATATTGATTTATTTCATCAGAACAAAAAGCTCCATAGGATCAGTTCTCTTTGACTCTGATCATCATCAGTGCATCCTAAAGAGGTAGGAAAAACCAAGTGCCATCAACAAGGTGTGCAAAGGGGTCTCACAAAGGTCATGTGAATTAGGGTGAGACCCTTTGTTTGTTAATCCTAGATTCCAAAAGTTTTAATGCCGGAAGGGTCAATTTATAATTATCTAGCATGAGCTGCTGCATGTCACAGGTCACAGAATTTGACCTACCCATCGTGCATCAGCTTCAAGCATTTCAGCAGGAAAAAACAGAACTTATTTAGATGTGTCCTTGTTGCAAGGAGTCCTGGTGAGGAATCGTCCACTAGAAACCTTGTAAATCATCACCATCCCCAACTTAACCGTTCTTAATTTCCATTTTAGCCTTCTGACTTGGAAATCCAACACATCTGTCTTCTTTAGTTGGTGATGGACTTTCACAGTCTCAAGGACAGCAACTTGCTTTTTTCAAAAGCTCTTCCTCAACTGCAAATCGCAGAATTCCAGAGGATGAAGGATGAAAGATGAAAGGGCCTCATGACTCTATAGTTGTATCCTCACTTCTAATCTATCTGTTTTGAAGCCCTCAACTCTTTCAGGCTCCCTGGACTATCTTTCTTCTGCCCCCCCCCCCCCCCCCCCCGGTAACCAGAAGTGGCATTCTGACCTCTTCCATCTATTTTGTCTTTGTATTTTCAGCACTTTGATAATCTGTGGATCCCCAAAGGATTCCAGAACTGCATTTGCCCACTCCTGATATATGTCAACTTTATATCAGTTTGCTGTCAGTGGCCTGAATCCAATGTTGGAGTGGTGGTACAACATATCCTCCATTTGTCCCAATGTGGCAGGGATAGTTTCAATTAATCCTCTATCATCCCATGCTTTTAAAATGTCCCAACTTCTCTCTCTTTTCCCTTTGCTGAAAGGGCAGTTCTCATTTTGGCTTCAGTAGATCTGCATACTATCACATCAGAGTAAATCAGGTGTGTTTGGTGGGAACAAGAGAAAGGACTTTTTCAGTGGCTGCTTCCAAGTTCTGGAACTTCCTCCCAAGGGAGGCCAGGATGGCTCCATCCCTGCTGTCCTTCCGGTGGCAGGTAAAGATGTTTCTATGCCACCAGGCTTTTGCATGACAGGAATGCTGTTTTTTCGTTTGTTTGTTTTAAAGAGTTTTAAACTTTAAATTTTAATAATGTAATGTTTTAAATTGTTTGAATTGTTTAATCATTTTTTAAATTTGTATTTTGCATATTTATAGTGTTTTAACTTGGACTGTTTTAGATTTGTAAGCTGCCTTGACTCCCTGTATTGGGAGGAAGGCGGGATATAAATAAACATAAACATAATAATAATATTAATAATGGCACAGCGGGGGAATATTTAGATAAATTCTGAAATGGAAGTTAAATGAAGACATATGTGATATCACCAGAATCAATTTATGATGTCTGAGAGCCAGATGCTTAACCTTAACATTACATTTATGTGATATATAATGAAGCATTACTTGGTAGCAATATTGTATTGAAGGACAAGATGGTACAATCCCTTTCATGATTTTGCTAAGGAACTTGACATGATTGAGAATGACTCCAAATCTGTTGTTATAATTAGGAGCTGGCCTTTAACCATAAGCTTTTCCCCTGAGTGAAGGGTTGACTGGAATCCAGGAGGCCTTACATCTCAGCATGATGTTTCCTGAAGACTCTCCAGTTCCTGTGTTAAGTTTACACCAAATGATTCTGAAGCTTAAGACTGAACCTGTGCAGGCACTGTAGAGTCAGAGCAGATAAGAGGGTTCATATTGATTCTGACCTTGCAAAGAAAGATGAGAACATCTTTCCCATTTAAAATTTGATCTGTCATTTCCCATTTCTCATTGGTACAGGTATACCTCAGCTAATGAAGTAATTGTATCCCTGGGCTTTACTTCTCTATCAGAAATGTTGGTACCAGAGGCAGAAATAACACGGAAAGAACAGTGGCAGTTTCCTACATCACAAAAAAGAAGAGCAGTTCAACACGTTTCAGTAAACCTTTTATTCAAAATTAACATAATGCACATGTGAAATGAAACAACCAGGTCAGGTAAGCCTTACATAAAAACAAAAATATTTTGAATCTTCTAGAAAAGACTTAAAATCATACTGTGAAGAGACCGCAAGGACCATCTAGTACAACCCCCTGCCATGCAGGAATATTTAATCAGAACTTGAAAGCGTCTTCCAAGATGCATTCCAGGATTATTATATCTTCTTTCAATAGCCTCTGATTTCCTTATCATTTCCATTTTGGTGGCAAAACTTACAGCTACTTGCACAGTAGCTGGTGATGCAGGATAATGTGCTTTCTCCTCTTCTTTCCATTTGGCTTTTCACAGCTTGCTCGGTAAATGAATATAGAAGCAGATGTTTACCTTGCCTGTTTCATATAAGCACACACAGCTACAGCAGGATCAGCTCAAGCAGAATCCCATTCTTTCTCCGGTCAGGGTTTATTGCATTGTTTACTGCAGATATGTTGCTGCAACCCAACGAAGGTTTTTCTCCAGCATCCTCACACTGCCAGTGCTCCCACTGCAAAACAACAACAACAAAAACAAACCCTCAAATTTCCACCTAGACAGAAGCCAAGAAAGGGGCAAGAGCTAGGTTGTACCCCTGTAAAAAGACTTTGTAAAAAGGAGATTCTTTGCCAAAGGCTTTGTTAACGGAGGTATGCCTGTACAGTAAGTTCCAAAACAGCCCAATGAGCCTTGCCCACAAATTGTAGGGTTCCTATAAATAGAAAAATCAGAATTGATCCTTTTTCCTTTGATCCTTTGATGGGCTCAATCAAAAAGTTGCAAAAATATGAGAGCTTTGAAGTTATACATAGCTCTTAAACATGTTACCAAAAATTTTTTTTTAAAAGGCAAAGACAGCTGGGATAAAAAGTCGAGAAATAAAGCCAGGATGTTTGAGCCAATGGGCCTGAAGGTGAACTAACTCCCAGGATGGGGATTGCAATTTGAATAAAGAAGAACTAACTGTGAAGTACAAATAAACACTATATAAATAAAGCATAATAAGAATAAGAATAAGAATAAGAATAATAGCCCTCCAATTCTATGATTAAGAGGAAGAAGAGGAAAAGGAGATGTCCTTATTGGAAGCAATATTCCATTAAAATTATCCTGACTTAACTTCATATCCTCCAACACTTCACAGGTGGAAACTGGAACATGCAGGGTGGTCAAGCAGGGTGGTCAAAGAAGCAAAACTTACAAATGAAGAACTCATAAGCTAGAGAAGCTGCAGCAGTTTGCTTTTGTCTGAACCTACATGGAAGAGCATGATTCTGTCCCCTGCTGTCCTCCTGTCCACTGAGTTTATTGCAGACTACTTTTCCATTTTCAGTTCTGTTTGCAGTAATTGAAGTAAGCTGAGGAGGAGAGAGAAACTGGAAATTTTAAAAGCAGCTGAAAAAAAATGGAATGATGGAAGATGAAAGGACTGTCCCTGCCAAACTGGGACAGTTGGAGGGGATACATCTTTCCTTGCTGGGGTTAAAAGATCTCTTGTCAAAGAATAAAATCTGAGAGAGTAAATATAAGACCGTGTGAATGACAGTAAATCCACATCTTAGCAGCTATATGAGAGATAATTACCTTTTATCAGACTGGTGTACAATTGTTTAAAGGGGTAGGAAAGGGGGTAAAAGAGAGCTCACAACACAATCAAGTAATAATAATAATAATTTGTTTTATTTATATACCGCTATTCCAAAGATCATAGCGGTGAACAGCAAGTAAGCTAATTAGCAAGTAAGCTAATTTGCCCCCAACAGTCTGGGTACTCATTTTAGCGACCTTTGAAGGATGCAAGCCTGAGTCGAGCTTGGGCCCTTTTGCTGGTCTTGAACTCGCAACCTTGTGGTCTTGAGTGAATGGCTGCAGTACAGGCATTTAACCACTGCGCCACTAGGCGCAATCAAGTAATTAGTTTGTATAGTGAAAGAGACTCTACCGCAAGAGAAAAGAAAGGTGAAAGAGATCAGGAGAGTAGTGTCTTTCTCCATGCCACTCTGCATGCCCTCATAGCACTTTTGTTCTTTTTCTCAGGGGAGACAGTTGTCAGTTGCCTTTTGCTGAATAGGAAAAATCCACTCAGGACCATTTCCCCTTGGGAAGAGAATGGAAGTGATATAAAGGTATGTGGAGCAGCATGGAGAAAGCCGCTACTCTGTTCTTGCGCAGCAAAGTCCTAAAAGAAAGGATAATGACCTTTTATAGGCATTAAGGGAGCCCAGGCAATCTTAGATCATCAGTTTTAAAGTCTTAAAACTTGTTTTAAGATTTTATTGTTTGTAATTTTAATTGTTAGAACTGTTTAATCCTTTTTTAAGGGGGGGGAGATTTATATATTGCTGTATCATTTTAATGTTGTATGCCGCTTTGATTGTTTTAACAAAAAGCGGGATATAAATAAAAGTTTTATCTATTTATTAAAAACAATGCTAAGTGATCTGATCGTACAACTGGCATGGCACTTGTATTTTTGTCTTTAGTCTTCCATTATTTGTGGAAAACCTTCCTCAGTTTCATCTCAAGAAAGGGGCAAGAAACATAAGAAAAATAAGATACCACCTGGATCAGACCAACAGTTAATCTAGTCCAATATATTATTAGCAGGGGGCAACTAGTAGCTTATTGGAAGACCACCAGTAGTTCAACTGCTTTCTCAACACTCTGCTGCTCATACTAGAGATACAGCCATCCTGTGAAGTAGCCACAACAGAGACCAAGAAAGGATAGAATAGATTAACTGATATGCATTTCTAGACAGACACTCATACTTCATTCTGACAAATGCCATGTTAAAGCAGTGTAATACTGATGTGGTAATCCTGAAAGAGGATATAACAGAACTAGAGTGTTAATTACCATTTTCATTCATTTTCTGGAGATATCAGTGGAGCTTATGCAATTCTCTCCGTGATCCTGGAATATCCTTGGCAGTCACTACAGTTAACCTAACATTAGCCTGTCTATTCCTATTGTTTTATTTAAAGGCCATTTACTTTAAATGCAACTGTTGTGTTGTACTTACAATCATGATTGGCTACCCCTCATTTATAAATAGCAGAATATTTAAAAAAACAACAATTGTTGATGTTTGTGCAATGAGAGAATTAATTAGCTAATTATGTTTACAGTCTGAAGAAATGTAAAGTAATATTTCAGATCAATGTTTTCCTCTCATTCTCTCTCTCTCTCACTCGTGCACGCACACACACACACATCTTAAAATGGACTGGTATAGTATAGTTTTAAAAAGACAAACAAGTAAATAAACACAACAAATGCAAGTGTAAATTGTTAATTACAGTCACCTAGGGACCTTAATAGCTTGAGGGAATCATTAAGAGATGACAGTACTTTCAGGGAAGGGACTAATTATAATTACAAAGCTGGCTTGATTAATTATAATACAAGACACATTCTTTCCTGGAATATGAAAAGAAAGCTTTTAAAAAGCTCAGAGCTGTCTTGATAAATAAAGTACTTTCACAGGGACCCTTTTGAGGCTCCTAGAAATGATAGTACAGTGGCAAGATCACATCATTGCACAGGATGCAGATAAAGTTGTCTCAGAAAATGCTACTGCCACAGTGACATTGGGGCAGGGACAGAGAGACATTCCCTCTTTATTCAGTTATGTCTCCTTTCTGATCAGGTGCATTCATTGCATTATTGACAATTGTCCCATTCTCTGCAGCAATAAATGTTGCTGCGCAAGAAGTCACAGGCAGACTTTACTTGTACAGTCATAGCTGGTGACCAATGCAACCCTTCCCTTCCATGCACCATTTTGAAATCCTGTAAAATTGATTTGTATTACTCTTTTACAAACTGTAGAAGTTTTAATCATTTCCCCAGTAACAATGTAATGATAGAGTTCTCAACCAGTCCTCCAGAAAGTCTGAGGTAGATCCTCAAATGGAATGTAGTACTAACCAGCACCCCTTACCCAGAATCCTCTTGATGATATGTCCTTGTGTAGTTTGGTAAGCTAATGTAAATACTTTTCTTGGCATGGCATAAAGAGGCATTGAGTCCATCTTTGTTCAACATATTTCCCCAGACTCTGCAAAGGCTACAGGATGGTACCAGGTGCAGTTCTACTCCCTGACCCAAATGGACACTGACTGGCAAGAGGAGTGCCAGGAGAACTCCATTCCCCAACCGGCAGCTATCACCCTCTCAGATCTTCACATAACTAACCTCTGCAGCGTTACATAGGATAACAGCCATTGCCAAACATGTTCTGGCACGCAAGGCAGAGAATCCCAAAACCAGCTCTTCCAACCCATATCAGTAAAAATACAGTAATATCAAATTACATAGAAAACAATTTTGCAGCCCCTTTATAACAATCTAAATCTGCTTCCTAATGCTAGAGAAGGCTCTAACCATTCCAAGGTTGATGTGGTTTTGGAATGATCAATGTGCTTTCCAAGAAGCTATTGGATGGAAATCCTTTGAACTCTTTTGGTATTCCAGTTTCCATCAGGCTAGGGAAAGAAATCTCCCAGTATTAGTAGCTACCATCTTGAAGGGGCGCATTGATTTTTACAGTGGGAGGGGGATTGCTTACTACACCTTATGCCTAATGGAAGAAATCACCAATGCTTTGATACAAATCCCACTCATATTTCTACCCTATGCACTAAATGTGTTGTTTACACAGAAGCAGTTCTCCTTCTTCAAGCACTGCTTGACCTTACCCTAGTTCAAAGTGGCAGGATTGTGTTGCCATTTTCTTTTTCATTCCCCACTGAATTAACACACCAGAAGACCCCCCCCAACAAATAAACAAGTGTGCTCTTTGCTTAACTCCCACTGACTAGATGTGAACTCACTGCCTAAATGTGCCCTCACTTATCATCAATTTATCAAACAAAACGTTTGTTGACATATTTCCCAACTAATACGTTACTGACAGACCCACTTCCTGATTAAATCTGCTGAAGGTTAAAAAACCCATTTTTCTGAATGGCTCCTATCCTTCTCCGTTTCTGCATGTCTTTATAGTTATGTGCCATCAAGTCGACTTTCAAATTATGGGGACCTGATAATAGGATTTTCTTGGCAATAATTATTCAGTAGTGCTTTAAAATTGCTTTCTTCGTCAGCTGAAAGAATGTGACTTGGCCAAGGTGAGCCAGTGTGTCTCTATGCTTGAGCAGGGATTTGAACCCTGGTCTTCCAGAGTCCAGAACCAACATTCAAGCTGCTACACCACACTGGCTCTGTATTTCTGTGTGCTTAGAAATCAATGTCTACGTAATTCCTTTCACATTCTTACATTCAAATGCATTACTTTGGTTATTGGCCGGAAGGGAATCTGGGAACAGAATTTTGCAAAGCAGAGTGTACTACAGAATTCCATTTCTCTTCTGTATGCAAAGAAATCTTGTAGCACCTTTGAGACTGAAGTTGTAGCATTAGTTAGAACTGAGCTTTTTTCATTCAGTCTCAAAGGTGCTACAAGATCCGTTTGCATACTGATATTCCAGGCTAACACAGCTATATCTCTGAATTCATTTCTCTCCTGTGAGCAGTGAATACCCTCCCAGTGACCTTTATATGATACAGCTTTTGCAGAAAACAAACCATAAGACAAGTAACGATTATTAGCAAAATGGAAAGAGTGAAAAACAATGTTCAGTTACTTCTTTTTGTGCAGACCAAAAAAAAAAAAAAGTATTTGGTCTGATATCAATGGTTGTGTGTTGGGGCTATTGTTTCATAATAACATTAGAGCAGCATTAAAAAAATCCATCCACATACCCTTGGTGATCTTGGGTTAGGTGGCTTTTAAATTAATCGTGGCCAATTGTGTTCTAACAATTTTCCTATGAAGGGCACAGTGAAAACTCATCAGTTTTTTCCTTTCTCTCTTTGCCACATTTAGGTGCTTAATGAAATAAACAGCTGTTCTGTGTTGAAAAATACAAGAAAGGACTGCTTTGTACTGCACGTCGACACTGTCGCCTCTGGAATTATATCATGGCAGGAAAGCATATGGAGAAACTGCAATTTCTTTGCCGTTTTTTCTGAAGGACAGTACACACACACACACACACACACACACACACAAAATATCTGTTTGTCTATCTGTCCATCTATCCATCTGTCTGAAGGACAAATGTGTGTGTTTCTGTGTGGGAGAGAGAGTAGGCTGAAATGGCAAGGACAACCAAAGTCTAGGCATCAAAGCAGAAATTAATAATCCACAGAATTCAGGATATATATATATATATATATATATTTCACACACCACAGAACCCTTTGTGGAGCAAGATATACTGGTCTTTTATGCCAACATGTTCCAAACTTTTTTACTGGAAGGCTGTACTGGCTTGTGGCATCCATGTCAGTGGTTCAGTGAATCCACTGTGTGTTTTACTCTGAATTTTAAAGGAGCTATCCAATGTGTTAAACCCTAGCCTCTCAAATATGTGCAACACTTCCCAAATAGGTTCAGCAGATTCACCCTCTCTCTGCTCCCCAGGCTGAAATAGAACCCGCCAGCTGTGACAGTTGAAAGGACATGTCAGTGGAAGACAGGTTTTATCTGTACTGTTTTTGTAGTCATATGTTGCCTTCTTTCAGGTAGAACTATACATTTCAGGAAATCCATGTTGCTTTTACATCCATGAAGAGGCATGCATAGTTCATCTTACTCCATACATCAAAGTTTTTCCAACATATATATTCCTAACTTTTGCTGTATATCTCTGGCTGGCACAGGTAGGGGTGAGGAAACAATGTAATGGCATGAAGACATGGGAGAACTCAATATAGTTTAAAAAAAAACAGACACATACAGGAGGTGGTAGGAGCTGCCTTTTCTTCTAAAACAACTTGCTGATGGAGATCTGTGATGTTGAATCTGCAGTTGTGGTTCCTAGAGGGTCCTAAAATCACAGAGCTGGAAGGAACCTCAAAGGTCACTCAGTAAAACCTCTTTCCATGCAGGATATACGCAACTAAAGCATTTCTAGGAAATGGCTATCCAATCTCTGTTTAACAACTTCCAAAATGAGAACCACTGTAACTGGTAACTGTGCCAGTAATGAAAAAGAAAAGAAAAGAACACATTTTGAAAATCATCCATCCATTTCATAGATTTTTGAACCACCAAGAAATGCACTCTGAAAGTGTTCAGGCTAAGAAGGTGCATGAGTTAGGAATGTTGGAAATGAAGCAGGAACAGATTGCTGCATTATTTAAATGTTAGCACATTTGTAAACCTGTGTTTCTTCCCCAAAAAACTACATGCAGGACATTACAGAGATTACCAGATTAAACAACTGAATTCACAAACCTTGAACAAAGACAGTGGTTTCCTGGCACATCACACATATTATAACACTAGCTAACCATCAGCATCCTTGGGCAGTTCATCACATCATCTTTTTGGCTCCCACACTACATCCCAATACTCATTCATACGGTTATCTACTCGGCTTTAGGCAACATCCTTGCCTTCTCCCCCAAAGACCATAGTTTAAATGGAATTTTGTCACCTCATCTCCATAGCCACAGTGTTTTGCATCCCTATAGACATTGCCTCACACAGCCTGCTTATATAATCTGTCCCTGGATTTTCCACTCCACCCCATGCATCTGAGGAGGTAGGCTCAACTCTCAGGTTACCAACAGGTTAGTCTCAAAGGTGCTGCAAGATCCCATTGCATAATGATTTTCTAGACTAACATGGCTATGTCTATGAACTGTTTCAAGAAAGACAAACAGTTGGCTCCGTTTCTGCTCTTTTTTCAGCAGCAGGCAAAAAGCTTCTTATTTACACAGTCCTTTAGTTTTTAACTGGTTGGGGTAGTGCAATGCATGTGCTAGTTCTTAACATGTAAGAGGTTTTATTCTTTTTTAAAAACTGTTCTAAATGAATGTTTTTAAGAGGATTGTTGTTTAATGTTTTTTAAATTGTTGTATCAAATTGTTTTAGCTATATTTTAAAATGATTATTATAAACTGTTTTGGGTTTCATATGGGAGAAAAGCAAAATATTGAATAAATATAACTGCTGGTTAAACAAAAGTGCTGTATTCTTCCAGTTCTTGTGGTTCCTTGGAAACAATCAGTTACCTTCCCAGTTATATATGTTGCTTAGATTAGTTCCTTTGGTACTAAACAGAGAGTAAGTGATCTCAGGCTTTAACATCTATTAGATCATGGATGGCTCTTCTGCCAGTGTGTATGTGGAGAGTACAGTGTGGAAGTGTTGGTATGGCTCCATCAGCGTGCAAACTCCATTGGAAAAACAGGCCTAGGCACAGTTACTCGTCTCTGCAGATTCATTCAACAGTGTAAATACCATACATAAGAAAAAAGACATTTGGACATGGCCATTTCCCTAAAGACTAGTTTATAGGATCATCAGATTCAAGTATGGGTAACATTCCTTGACTGGTCCGTGTCTGAGAGCAAGTAGGCAGGTGCATTAAAAGGTTTTCCTAATAGAAAAAAAAAATCCTGGACTCATTAAAAAAGAAACAAACCCAAGTCTAAGGAAAATGGCTATGCTGCTGATTCCAGAAAGACATGGCGGTCCATCTTACTATACGAGTCTCAATTCTGCGGATCCAATTTTGCACAAAGATCCCTGTGTGCTTCTCCCACTATCTTGTGCTGCTTACACCGCTGGCACTTCCTTGTGTTCAGTGTTGAGTGGCTGCTGCTGATTGGCTTGTGGTGTTTGTCACTCATGCTGGTCATGCTGGTAAATAGGTCATGCCAGCAAAGTGGTCATCCTGGGAAAGTGGCAATTTTAGTTTCCAGGAGTTGCACAGATTCCGTCATTCATTTCAGATAAGAAAAATCAGGTTACAGATTTTATGAGAAAATTATATTAAAGAGTCTTGGGACAGATCTCTGTCTTGCATAATATGCAGACTTTGGAGCTTGACAGACTGCCACAAAAGCGTGGGCTGGAGCTGCCCGTTTTTGCTCCCGAGGGAGGCCACAGCAAAAAGTTCTTTTTGCAGTGCATGGCCATCGACATACACGCGCCATTGGTGCACTGTGGAGTGTCGATGATGCAAGTGCGACACCATGCCATGTGGATGCTGCGCCGTGCTTCTGTCATCACAGCAGCCCCCATATGGATAGGAGGCTGCCATGATGGCGCCACCACCGTGCACTAGGGTTCGGGAGCGTGCGGATGCTGCACACTCCTGAACTCTAAAATCGGTGCCAGGACAGCACTTCCTGCCCATTTGTACCAGGCTTTTGTGAACTACTTTTTTTACACAGGGAGTTTTCCCACAGTAAATACACAATTCCTCATCTGCAGCAGAACACGGTGCAATTCAGGAAAAGCTTGATTTTAGTAATTGCCCCAAACTGGTACTAAATCTAAGCTGCATTTTGGGCCAGGAAGACACTGGCCTGCATTTTATGATATGCTGTGTTAATTGGGAGTGTAGTGCTGCATATACTCCATCCACACAAATCTGTATGGCCTGTAATTTATTGTAGGAAATCACTCAAAACATGCAATTATCTTAGGCAGGTGGTAACAAATGTCTTTCCCAAAGGCAGAAACAAAATGATACCTCCAGATCTGCTTTTAAAGGAGAATGAGAAAATGAAGAGTGGTTAACAGGCGGAAGAGTTAGTCCTACCTGTGGCATTTTCTGTCAAGAAATGCTGGTATTTGAGAAATTAATTGTATGTTTTGTGAACATTATGATATGCTGTCTTATATAAGGGTGGGTGACCTTTTAAAAAACAAAAGGGAACAGCATACCCATACAGGCAGAGAAGACAGTAAGAGAAACCAGTCATGAAAAAATACCCTGTAATTAAAAATTATGGTTGTAATGAAGGTATTTTCTAACACTGTTTTGTAGCCATGGAAAATCAGAAATGAAACTATGCTTTGTGATTATTGTAGTTTCTACAGTGTAGAATAATTTCAGCTTGATCTTCCTCTGTGTAGCAGAATGAGGCTATATTATCCTAAGGTAGTATAATGGCAGAGTGGGACTCTCTTGGCCTCATGTGCTAGTTTTCTGCTGGTATGGATATATTGCACTGTCTTCAAAACCAGTATCCAACATCTGCAGGCCTGAAATGCTACAGATGTCCTTTCCCTTTCCTTACACATCTGTTTATGTGTAGATTCAGACGGAGGCCATGGCCACTGTATCTGATGGCCAATGGTAAGAGTATCTGGCTGTGCACTCTGGCCTGTAGTGCACATACTCTCCAACACCAGGCCAAGAACCTCAAAGAGTGGTCAAGAACGTTAATAATGAGAGAAAACACACAAACTAAGGGAGGATGCAGTTGTTTCTTTTACTCTTTTTATTGGAAAGGGCAAGTTTCTGCTTCTCCTCTTATCTCTCCATAGAGATAAATGAGTGCAAATCATTTTTGCAATTTGAAATCAATTTGCAGCAAATGCAGTGAGCTGAGGCAAAAGAGGGGAAGTGGGAGAAGTAGAGAAAAAACTAGGACATTTTAAAAGCATCTGAAAATTGGGATTAAAGAGGATTAATTGAGACTTTCCCTGCCCAACTGGGACAGGTCGTGGATATATAGTGATCCTTCCTGATTTTCCTAAAATTGTCAGTAATTAAGAGAAGTGGAAAGTTTTAGTTATCAAAGGCATGGTACAGACGGCGCTATAGCGCCGTGCTCGCACCGTGCTAGGTTTATGGAACCATGCACCAACTGCACGGTCCCTAACCCTAGCACGTACTGGCGGTGGCATAATGGTGCTTCCCTGTGTACAAGGGCACCACCATTATGATGTCGCATTGCACTCGGACATAACTGGCATGGCAGAAAAAGAACTTGCTTTTTGCGGGTTCTTTTTCCTGCAGAGGGAAGCTGCGTAGTTTGGCAGCTGCGGCTTCCCTCCGCAGGAAAAAAACGCTGCCGCCGCTCCGGACAAAACTCCAGGTATGTACCGGGCCATACTTACCTTTGGCCTAAACACCTGTTCCAACAAAGCTTTTGCTAGGGGTGGAAAATCCTTTGCCCTCCAGATCTTTTGGCCTATAAATCCCAGCAGTCCTGCCCAGAATAGCCAATGGTAAAATACTATGGGGGCTGTTTTCCAAAACATTTGGATGGTCCACTTTTTTCTGCCTCACCTGTAGTCTGCGGGTATTTGACCCCTTATTTCAAGTGCCTATCCTAAATTACCAGCTTTTGTTTTTTCCAGATTATTTTTCTGACAGTTTCAGTTATTGTGGCATCAGCATTTGTCATGCATCTATGAAAGCTAATGCTGTACAATACATTTGCTACAATTTGCTGTGCCACAACACTCTCCTGGTCTCTATCACACTGCACAAGTATGATACTACTTTAACTGTCATGGCACCATAATGTACAAAACTGGAATTCGTAATTCGTTATTTATTTAGAATTCTCTGCCAGAGAGCTCTAATGTTTCACCAAGCTACAAATCTCAGGATGCAGCAATGGGAGTTAAAGTGGCATCAAAGTGCTATAATTGTATAATGTGAAAATTACTTCTTTGATTTTGCAGCCATAGATGAATGGGTGAGAAAGCATTTATTTTCCTAGCCATCCAAGCAGAAACCAATGGCGGGCAGGAAAACAACCTGTAAATAACAGCCTGCATATAATCCTCCCCAGTGCTATTGCTATGACTGAATTTACCCCACTCCAAGACTGCATTTTCCTAAACAAATTTAATGGGGTCATGGATTTCCCATACAATACCAGTTTAGTGTTACACTGTTACCTTCCCACAAACATGGTGGCTGGGAAAATCTGGGAGCTGCATATCCAAAAAGTAGCTTTTCTAGTGTCCTTCTAAGTAGAGCTTGGAAAAGTTCCTTTTTTGGACTACCACCCCCAGAATACCTCATCCAACATGGTTATATTGACCATGCTGGCTGGAATATTCTAAGACTGCATCCACACTATAGAAATACTGCAGTTCAACACTGATTTAACTGCCAGTGATTTCTAGTTTTGTGAGATGTTTAGTCTTCTCTGTCAGAGAGCCCTAGTGCTACACCAAACTACAAATCCCAGAACTCCTTTGCATGGATCCATGGTAATTAAAGTGGTGTTCACCTGGATTATTTCTGCAGTGCAGATTCAAACCTAAGAGTAGTAATCCATAAAAGGCACATTTCTACATTTTGAATGTGGGAGAAAGGGACAGGGGTGGGACCAGGCAGGTTTCCCCTATTTTTCATTGACAAGCAAACCTTCACATATGGATGGCTGAAAAATCTAACTCAAAATCAAACAATTATTTGAACTTTCTGACTTTCATTGCACATATATGTGCATAAGAAGATTAAAATGGTCAAATTTTACATTTCTCATGATATTGCTTTATCATCTTATTCTCTTATATTTAAGAGCTTCTCTTATATTTAAGAGAAGGCCTTTCCCTTTGACTCTCTCCATGCCTCATTATCTCAAACCTGATGAATTAAGAAATCATACAGAACGGTGCTTTTCCTGGAAATGGAATAAGATACACTGAATTCTGCTTTCCAACTAGATGTATTATGCTTGCAGTTATCATGTGCAGTGGGAACAAGTGAACCTGGCAATGCAGCGTAACAATTTGGAAATACTATATGACATCTCTCTTTCTCTTTTTCTCTCTGATTGAGCTACAACGATGAAAGCAATCTCCTATCATACATTAATGCCCTGAAAACAAACCAGTCACTATCCTAGTAATCAGATGATAAAGCTAGCTTGGGAAGGTGTTAGTAGTTCCATGGCCAAATGAAAGGGCTGGTGAACAGATGAAGCTGAAAGAGAGAGGAGGGGAGTGGGAACACGGCTTGTGTAAATATGTGGGGTATAACTCACTTCTCAGGTTGTAATTAAATGACATTCCAGTTTCAGCAGTATTGCCAGCCAAATAAGTAACTCGGATCTCACTTCTTTCAAATGCCATCTTAAAAGTTGTGATCAAGGACATTAAAGTTGCCCATTTACCTAAACATTTTACAGCTTCATGTTTTGAAGGTTGTTTTCCTTTCCACATACAAAAGCAATAGTAAATACTTCTACATTTTACGATGGCAGTGGGCAGAGCCAAAGTGTAAAATGTGGGTTGCAAAATCTGGCTGCAGTCATCATGCCAATGTCATGTTGGCTGCATTTTCTAAGCCATGGTTTGGTGTGATGAGGATTAGTCACTGCAAGCTGTAGCCTCCCCCTCACCTCTCCTCCGTTTATTCTTGCATCACCCACTGCAACTGTAAGGAGCAGATAATAACTTTTCACTTCTGTTTTAGATTAACTACAGATTACCATATATACTTGTATATAAATCAACCTCATGTCAAAGTCAAGGGCAGGTTTTGGGGCCAAAATTATGGATTTTGACATGACCCATGGATAAATTGAGGGTAAAACTTAGCAACCTGTAACAAAGGAGATAAAGAATGTAGCAAAGGAAAATGATTCCAAAGAATTTACAAACTTCTGGCAAGCATAACTGTTTGTGCTTGTCATAAGGGTTGGATGGATGAGGAAGAAATTATGTTTAATGGTGGCTGTCTGATGTGTGGGGCAGACAACCAGACACAGGCAGGGCTAAGGAAATGCATGCATGTCAGAAAGGATAAAAGGCAAAACAAATAAAATGGCAACTGTGCTAGCAGTGATTACAGTCTTTAAATTTAATGTGATAATCTTGCCTGATTTTAACACAGAAAAGCTGAAAGTCATATACAAATTTCTTCTTATATCCTTCAAAGCCTGATTTCCCATCACTGGAATAACGTTGCTGGAATCTCTGTCTCTGAATATGGTTCTCCATTCACCAACCTAAAAGAAGCACTGCTCCACTCTATTATCTCGATGCTCCTTTGAGAGGAAGTGCAAAAGAGATGTTGCTGCTGCTATTATCCTGGCAAGGTATTCAAAAAGACCAGAAGCAGCTCCATGATGCAGAGAATAAAAGGAATCAGTACTTTGGGAGGATGGTTCCTTTTTGGTAAGTGTTAAGGTACAATATGTACATTGACCCATGGATAAATTGGACATTGTCTTTGATTTCTTTATGAAAATTTCGGATTTATACATGAGTATATACAGTAGTGTGTTATTTTAACTGCAAATACTGTAATCTCAGTTATGGTTTGTTGGAAAAAGCTAGCGTTATAATCAATAGTCTGAAGTTGCCTTCTTTCAACAAATCATAGTTACTATGGGCCATAATTTGCCTGCATTTAGACATCACAACAAAGAATAAAAGCTTGTACACTTCACGTGTCCACACTAGAAAGGAACATGTCACATCAAGGCAGCAAGGTTCACTGCACTTTGAACAATATGTCATACTATACTAGGCCCTGCATAAAGATTACCTCTGCGTACAAAAAATAGAATGCGTGAAATAGCCTGCAGCATTGTTTGATAATGTCAGTAGTAGAAATATGCCTATTTTTTTTTCTTGTCCCAGTTTTTAATATGACCTCACATGGGGGCAGTACAGACCACCCCTTACAGGGCAGTCTGTAGGTGCCTGTTTTTGGTCTGCAGCATTGTCATAGCAACCAAATCGCCCGGCAACGCTGTGAACCAAAAAAGGAGCCACTAGAGCGGCTCCTTTTTGGGACGTCATAAGGGCGTCTCTTCATCTGCATGATATGTGGGTGCTGCGATGCCCACATGCCATGCACACGCTACCCGTGTGGGCAGGGTGACGCTGTAATGGCATCACCTGCATATGGTAGGGCTTGGGACCTTGCAATTAGTGCGCGGTCCTGAGCTCTACTATCGCCGCCAGGACATTGCGTCCTGGCGGTGTGTACCGAGCCATCGTGATTATGTTGTGCCTTGATGAATCGATGAAAAACATTGATGACAAGTAAAAAGCACTTTTAAAATGTAGGCTGGAATTCTGCTCTGGAACACGTGTGCCTGCTATACTGTTACATCTCCATAGCTGTGTCTCTTTGTGTCCCCACACCAAACGCACCATTTAAATGATGTAAGCCCACCCAACATGGTCCTTTCTGTGTTGTTGAAGAGCAGGAGATCAGTGGAGATATATGCAGCTGATTTCCTGTAGCTGGATGAGTTACAACAGTATGTTCAGGGACCACTGGTGTTCCTCAGAAGATCCATGCAGATGACATCTTTGCAGGGTGTCCTACTCTAGGAAAATAGCTGGACATGTCAGCACTGAGCCTTATATAATTATTATTCTCTGCCATCAGGAATAATACAACACACACATACATACATACATACACACACACACACACACACACACACACACTACATACATTCACATGCACACACAAGAGCTAGGAAGAAAAGGTGGAAGAAATGGAATAGCTTAAGGTCTTGCTAAGAGAGGTCCATTACACACCTCCAGGAAGAGGTGTCCTGGCAACGATAGTAGGACTCAGGACCGCACACCAACTACACGCTCCCAAGCCCTATGATGTGTGGGCAGTGCCATTATTCAGTGGCACTGCCCATATGGTGTGTATGTAGATGATGTGTGGGTGTCAGAGCGCCCACACATCTCTTACAGGAAGCAGTGTGATATTATCGCACTGCAAAAAGGAGCCCCTCTAGGTGGCTCCTTTTCTGCTGCACAGCGTTCCCGCACCATTTGGTTGCTGTAGCAAAGCTGCACAGAAAAGAGGGGTGGCACTTCCTTGCCTGTGTGTACTGCCCCAGAGTTACATTACTGACTGTGGATCTTGGTTTAATCGACGAGAGTCCAGAATGGAGAAGACTCAGTAGTGTGACAAGGAGGGTAGCAGGTGCATTGAGGAGTCTAGTCTAGCCAAACCAACAGAGTGTCTGTCTGCTTGCAAACTAGATTGAAGAATGGCGTTTTACTAGCTTTATATATAACCAGAATTGTGTCTTGTGGGCAGAAGCCAAGGCTTGAAAAGTTGTGCTAAATGGTTTCCCAGGGGAAAACAATAGTTTGGACTAAAAGTGGATAGTTGGGTGATTGTTGTGAATGCCTAGGGATTTGCCACTGCTTTCCTGTCCTAGGTGATCACAGACAATCACCTCCTTTGGCCATGATCCTCTCGCTACCCTCTGTAGACAAAAGGAATTATACTGGGGCCCCAGGGAATCCCATCATGGTGAGTGCCTTCTAGACCCTGGCTATTCCTAGCTGGTTTATCTACATGTGAGCAAGTCAGGCATCCACAGCAGGGCCTTGCCTAGTTTACCCCCAGCTTCCCTTTTGATATTAATTTTGTTGGAAAATTTATGCATTACATTCTCCTTTCCCTCATTATATAGATAGGGACTCCCTCTCTCCCTCTCTCATTCTATCTGCCATGTGACTCCTGTCACTCAATCTTGGAGGCAGTTTAACAGCTGTCTCTCAAGATTCTAAACTGCTAATAAGTCAACACTCAGTAAGCAGTAACTTGTCCCATGTTCCTGCTATCTTAAAAGATGGTGAGATTTATTTCTCCTTACCCAAACCATCACCAGTTAAATTAGGTTTTATTTATTTTATGTATTTTTATTAAAGCCATTATTGTTTGTTTTTTAAACCACAAACAGCATGTTTATTATTGTTTTTCTGAGTAAGTTTTTATTCTTTAGGAAGACAGATTTAAAATAATAGTCTGACCCACACTTTCGTTGTTCTGCTGATGAAAGCTGAACTCTAACAAGTTTAACTTTCAAACATGCATATTTTTGTTTCCCTTTGAAAGGGTTAACACCCTGGAAAACTAAAATTGCACCCCGCAAATTTAATATTAAACATAAGGGGCAATTGGACGCCTGGTCCCAGCATAACAATTGTGTAATTAGCCAAATGTGACTCTGAAGCAGATGTTCTACCAACCCGCAAAGCAACAAGATGTACTTGGATTTAGTTCATAGTCACCATCATGATGAAATGATTGCTCTTTACAAGTGAGCTCATGACTCAGATTGATGTGAGCAAGGAAGAGAAAGTTGGCGTTCAGTAGGAGTTTGTATAGGAATGAACAACAAAACGGGCCAAAAAGATCAGCTTTACAGCCAGGAAAGCAGATGTATACCCTCAATGTGTTTTCCAGATCCTGTTGGAAACATCATCACACATGTGAGGCACAGATCTTTATTTCATTGCATGCATTTGATTTAGAGGGCATGACTTCACACCATGAGTAAGTTTGGGGTATATGTAGTAAAAACAGAAATACTGAGATGTGCAAATTTCACACCACATCCCACATAGAAGTACATTATGTGCAGGATGAGGAATGGTTTTAGTACCAGAACAAGTGAAATTCATATCTGGAAACCTAGGACTAGTTTCTCTGGGTACTGTCATCTGTAACTGAATTATCTAGGAATAATTATATTAGATATAAAAACTCTACTACTATAAGGCATTTTCAGCAGCAATTTCAACAAGGGCATTAATAAACACCTAACATAGAAAGAGCAGCCTTTCCCAGCATGGCACTCCCCAGATATGTTGGTTAGCTAATCCCACCATTCCCACAAAAACATAGACTGGTTGTGTTGATGGGGGATTATGTGTTCATAGCCCAGCCACGGAGACCAGATGTAGGTCATAACCACAAAGGAGGACAAGCCAAAGCAAGATGTAGGACATTACAAAATAAAATTAAAAACACTACTATAAATATAAATTAATTTCATAGGGTTTATTTACAGTTGTATTAAATATACTATATTTTTTATTATGGACTCAGCTGTAAAAAATATAGATATGCCTGAGGAGCCCGAGGAAATGGAAAGTCTCTTTTGTTGGGATATGTATATGTTTAAAAAATGATCTGTATTAGGTATTAAAAAGTGCTCAAAATGGAAGACATTTTGGAATTCCTCCTGGACAGAAGGTTGAAATGTAGTACATGTCCTGGAAAAGGAGACATGTGGTCACCCAGCACATCTTCAGATTGCTGTGTTAGGTAATGCTGGGGTACAGTTTTGCACCAAAAACCGCTCATCCTGGCCCATCCTAACTAAACATTTCATAGTGGACAACATAATTTTGTGTTCTCATCATTCTCCCTCCTTTCCTTCTTTAATCGGGAGATGAACCAAAAATCAAGCTGCATTGAGTTCCAACTTTGGAAAAAAGAGTGGGATATAAATAAATATAATAATATAATAACCACAACTCTTAGAGCATTTCTGAGAGCAGCAAAGACGTAAGAAAAATTATACCAAATACAGCACTAGAGCCAGAAAATAAATTGCAGCTTATTTATTTCACACAATGCAAGACTTTGATAATTTGTAGTCTGATTTAGAACAGACATTTATTTAGTTCACAGTTATCTCCAGCTTCCTTTATGCATCATACTTCACTATTTTTCTTAGTGGGATTCGCCTTAAGTTCAGGGAAGGAGATAGATTTTGCAGGGTGCATCTAAACTGATTGAAAAGTCTCAGATTTTCTTCCTGTTCTTTCCAATTTTATACTGGGTGAAAATAAACCAATCTAGGGAGCTGGTCTAAAAAGTATCTGACCATATCAGGAGCTGACAGAAAATATTCTGGGATAAATAAAATGTGCATGGACCTCAAAAATAAAATCAGAAAGAACAGGAACCAGTGGTGTCACTAGAGTCATTGGTGTCAACCAGTGCAGTAAGTCATGGTGTGTCACCCCCCCTCCCCATTGATCTTTTCCCATACCATGCCATACAGAAGCCCTATAATGCTTTTTGTACTAATATTACTCATAAATTGTAATTCCCATGTATCACTGAATGTCATGGTAACAGTTGTGACCTAAACAACTACCAAAATTAAAATTATACCTTTAAATTACAATATCATATGAACAGCTGAAATCTAATTACATATAAATAGGTTCATGTGGTTAAAGTGAAAATTTAGTAATATGTGATGTTTTTAAAGAAAATTTTAAAATAATACATTTTTAATTTTAAAATATTTTTAAAATTTAAATTAAAAACAACAACTGGGGCCTCTCCTTTCTCCTCCTCACCCCACTCACACCTCTCTTCATCATTTTAAAGGGACACAGGTGAATGCTACAGCCCATTTCTACCCAAAAGTAGATGTTTGAGAAACAGTGGCATCACCCCTCCTTCGGCTGTCACCTGGTGCATTCCACAAACACCCGCACACCCTAGTGACGCCACTGACAGGAATAAAATCTGGGATTTTGGGGTCTTTTTAATGAGTGCAGTTGGATCCTATTTTTTAAATTTTCCCAATTGCACCAAGATTTAACAATATTTATTTCCAAAACTTAGGGGTGTTTCTGTTCTTTCTTGAAAGGGAATTTTGAACTTCAGCTGCATGGATGAGAATTGAAATAACAACTTGAATTAGGTTGTTAGTCTCAACTAGTATAGACCCACTAGATCAGTGGTCCCCAAACTGTGCCCTTTAAGAGATTTTGGACTTTAGCTCTAAGATGCCTCAGCCATGATGGTCAATAGTCTGGGATTCTGGGAGCTGAAATCTGAAATCCCTTAAAGAGCACAGTTTCAGGACCACTGCACTAGATCAACTGGATTTATCTAAGAGTTGACTCACCATTCAGAAACAAATTCACTGGGTTTCCTCTAGTTGGGATTACCCAATAAGAGTCAGGGGACTTCTACATCAGGAATTTTAATGTGGAATTACCAAATTTTAAGTGATCCCACACTACAAAATAAATCAGGAGCATTGGTGGCACAATGGTTAAATGCTTGTACTGTAGCCACAAGGTTGTAAGTTTGATCCTACAGGATGACTCCAAGGTCCACCCAGCCTTCCATCCTTTTGTAGGTTGGTAAAATGAGTACCCAGTTTGATGGGGGCGATTGGCTTACACATTGTAAACCTCTTAGGGAGTACTAGTTCACTGATAAGCGGTACAGAAATATACTTGCTATTGCTATAATAATAGTATGAAATTCTTAGTCACCTGCATTAATCATATCCAATAGGACGGTACACCAATATTCTTATCACAGAAAAGGCCGAGTTGTATGTTCTTGCCATGTAGCTGTTAGACATGAGGTATCTGCCAGAAAGAAAGAAAAAAAGATGTGGCAAGCCTCAACATTACAACCAAATGCACAACATACAAATCTGAAACATGTGCACAGAAATTCATACCCAGGTTGGTAAGAGTCAAGCTTTCAGAGCCATCCGTTTTTCTTTTTCTCATTTTCATTTGTTTAAATTGCATGTTCTTTCAGTTTAACTTTTGAATAAATTTGCAGAGAGGTTCTTAATAAGTTCTTTGAAAAATTTCATGGGTGAAATTTTTACGTAGTTTATAATCTTGAGTTCATATATTAAGTTCTTATCAAGATTATAAACTAAGTTAAATTTTCACTTATGCTGAACATTTTTCAGGACCCAACACCTCAAACTTGAGTGACTATGATCCACCAAACATTGTCCTCAAATCTGTTAGTCTAGTCTCTATGATGGGAGCTGGGCAATCCAGTAGTCCATATGATGTCAGAGGATAGGGCTGCACCCTGACACACACACCCTGACATCATCTGGTCCCATGCCCATTCCCCATCTTTGTGCAAACAGGCAGAGAGTCCCAAACCAATCTCTGGCCAGAAAAAATATCACTTTGCATGTTAATAATTTGACATTGAGTTAGGGCAATGGGGCCAGTTACTGATCAGAGGCAACAGAAAGAAATAAGAGTTAAGGTTTACAGTACAGGCAAATATGCCTGACTGAGTAGAGGAATCCCTCCAGTTGGATTTGGGAGGGTAGGGTGGCTTCTCCATTTTCCTTTGGATGAATATGAATCACTAGGCAATAAATATTCTGTTTTATTTTTATCCGTGTGTTTCCTGCCCTATATCACAAGTTCTCAGGGCAGAAGTAATCAGGAGAGTATTAATTCACACTCATTTTACACAAACAGGACAGAATATGAATATAGGTACTGAGGAGCTCTGTCACGCACTTGCTGATGTGTAATGTTAGTATATGGCATCCCTAGTGCAATCATACTGCACTTGTTCCAAGAAACTTCTGACTGAAAGAGAGTACTGTATACAGCCAAGCTGAATCTCTGCAAACACACAGAATCATTTTGCTGTGAAACCTGGACCTAGTGATGAATGACTCACACAGTTGACAAAATCTGTCCTATCCATAGGCTTTCTCTTGTGGAACAGGGGACTGATGTTTGATATCATCTCTAACAGTACACACTAGGGGCTCTACTGATCATAGCCTTATTTGTTCCAGGCTTTCCCAAATAATGCACGAAATCTTCTCCAAAATATACAAACCACATTGTTCAAAGTCATACATATGTTTGTGTTATAGTCCTCTCTCTCTCTCTCTCTCTCTCTCTCTCTCTCTCCCCCCCCCTCTCTCTCTCTCTCTGTGTGTCATGTTCTTTTTCCTACTTGTTGATGGTGTTCTGACATTGTATTTCTTAATTACCCATAATTTTTTGACCATAGTAATTTCATGGTGAATAACTTGAGGAACAGAAGTGGATGCTAAAAATAAATTATAGGTGTCCAGTCAGAGATGCAGAGCAAAACGTAGCTCAGGAATGTAGCAGTGGTGGGATCAATGTAGTCATTATTTTTATTATCTTTATGTTCAGCAGTAAGCGTGTCTTTGCACTTGCTTCTTTAATTTTCCTTAGTAGGGCTTGGGACCGTGCAATCTTATTTAGGGGAGCAATACCCTTGCCTCCCTTCCCAGTTACACCCCTGAGTCCTAACTGAAATTTACTCATCATTAAGATCACACTTGTAGATCTGAAAAGAGTTCAATTACCTAATTGTAACACCAACATACAGGGGCAATTGGGATAATAAAATCCTAGAATCATAGAGATGGGAAAATGGCAAGGGCCATCTCATCCAACCCTCTGTCATGCAGAAATCTACAAGTAAAGCACTCTGGAGAAATTGCCATCCATCCTCTGTTTAAAAACCTCTGAAGAGGTTGTTATTGGGGGAGACATGTTTTGCAACCTAAAACAGGCAGAGACTCCTTACACAGGCAAATCAATGTGGAAGACACATCGAAGATTATGCTCCAGCCTGTCCACTGTGGCCATATAAACCCACTAGATGACCTTGGGCAAGTCACATTCTCTCAGCCTCAGAGGATGACAATGGTAAACCTGCTCTGAAGAAACTTGCCAAGAAAACCCTGTGATAGGTTTGCCTAGGGCCCTCATAAGTCAGAAATGACTTGAAGGCACACAACAACAACAATTCAGCAGGACAAAAGCAAATTAAAATACTCAGAGCACTTTAACACTACACATTTATAGCACTAGGAACCCACTTTAACTGCCATGGCTGCATTCAGTAGCATACTGGACTTTGTAGTTTGGGGAGGCACTAGGAGTCTCCAACTGAGAATTCCATAAGCCCTTCTCTAAACTGCCAACCTCAAGATTCCATAGAATGAGCCAGGGCAATAAAACTGGCATCATAGCACTATAAATTGTGTAGTGTGAAAGAGCCCTCAATGAGACAAAATCAAGTGACAATCAATCATCCATTTCTACAGCTGTTTTATGATCTGTTACTAACACAGAACAAGGAGCCATCAGGAGGAAATAGTAATTGATTCAATGACTGCACATAATCCCATACTCTTGCCTCACATTGCATGATAGAACTCTCAGGCCTTATTCCCACTATGTTTTAAACTGGTTCACAAATCGATTTGAAGCAGTTTAAATGACCCTGGTTCGCACTTGAACCGAATTGCTGAAGCAATTTGGAGAGGGGGCCATGCGCTAGACCCATTTAACCCACATATTTTTGATGCTGATTTTTCCATGTCTTTTTGGATAAATCAATTCCACACAAGTGTGAACCAGATGCAGATTGGAATCGATTTGAAGAACTGAATTCACGAATTGATTCAGTGTCACTGTGAACGAGATGTGGATTGGAATTGATTTACTATGACGTGATAAGGGGTCGCTGGGTGGGGAAGTGGAAACTAACAACCTGTGTTCACCTGCTCTTTGACCCTCATATGGAAGTACGTAAATGTGATTGCATTGACGGACAGAAGAAAAAAATCCTGCTGAAAATGCTCCAAATTGAACCAATTCATTTGCCAATGTAAATACAAGTGGGTTATTTTGAGAGACTCCTACAGGAAACGGTTTAAATTTAATCGATTCATTTGTCAATGTGAACCACAAATGGGTTATTTTATTTTGTTTTACAGAAAGAAAATGCTATCAGGACAAATGTAGTGTGAATCATGCTCCACTGCTGAATCGATCCATCGATTCAGATCGTGAAGCGATTTATTTGTAAGTGGGAATGAGGCCTCAGTATGCAAAGCCCAATTTTCTGCTCCCATTCTACGTTATGCCACTTTTGTGTTTTCTTTATATGACCATGTTAGAGACACAGTTCAGTTTTTCCTCCTCCAATTTTTTAAAATTTCCAGATCTCCAGGTTATTCTGAAGCTCTTTGGACTATGTCATGATGTTCAGTAACTCCAGAGTCCAAACTGGGCCAATCCACTTCAGTCTAGAGTCCATATAAATTGCTCCTAAGCCATCTATATAGAATTCAGCCAACAGCAATAGCTGACTCTTATGGAATCCTGGGATTTGTAGTTTGGGGAGGAATTTGGTGCTGTAGCCTATAGTCCAGGAGACTGGAGGAGACAGAGATTTCTAGAGGATAATTCTAAGTACCTCCAGATCCCAGGGTGGAGCCAAGGCAATTAAAGTGACCCCTAACTGTTATAACTCTGTTGTATATTTTTTCATACCCTCCAATGTTTCACAGATTAAAACCAGCACACATATGCCCAAACAACATCAGAATGTGGTCAAGATGGCAAGTTGGCTTTAACTGTCATTGTTCCATCCTGTGGAATTGTGGGATTTGTATTTTAAGGTGATGAACATTTAGAATCCAAAGCCACAGAGTTCTAGCACCTCATCAAACTATGAATCCCAGTATTTCATAGGATGCAGCCACAGCTGTTAAAGTAGCATCACAGTGCTATCATTGTGTGGTGTATAAAGGCCCTAGATGTGTCTGGGTGATTCTGCTGAGTTCTTAGCATGTATGTGAACTGAATGTGGCCTGTGATTGCCATGCACCTGGCATTGGACACACTTCAAAAGAAGTAATATCACAGCTGATGTACCACTGGTGGTCATTTTTTTTATGAGGCCCCCAGTCACTGGAGAGGAAGAGAACATTTATGAGCTTCAGCTGCTTTGTACACATTTCTGTTTCCTGACCTAGTAGCAATATTGACATATGGTCTCTGGGTGTTCAATTAATGGAAAAAATGTTGGTGTTTCTTCAAACAGTTTGTCAGTGGGAAGCCAGTTGCTTTAATCCAGGTACCTTGTTATCTTAATTAAAACCAAAAATCAGCTTTGATCAAATACAACTTTATTGCATAAGCTGTTTCAATACACCATTGTCTGGCTTGTTCATTTTACCATGGATGAAAAAGATTTCTATTTCACACTGGGCAGGAAGTCTCATTTAAATGTTTCCTGGTTTTGATCTCCTTAGGGGGAATTAATTTGTATTCCTGCTCAAAAAAAAAAAAAAAATAACAAGGAGGCATGGCAATCAGATTATTAAGTCATTTAAACAGCTAGAATGTGAGCCACTGGGCTAATGGGTTGCACACCAAAATTCTGAGCTGCTGACCCCTTTCCCTGGGGCTGGGCAGATGTACAGGGAAAAGTGGGGATAATGATGGAAGTAAACTGAATGCATCATTTTTGGCCTGCATGTCAGACAGCTTGAACACAGACATAGACATTAAAGGGCAGTGGTTACACAGGACCACAAATGAGCTCAAAAGTAAGCCAAGGGCTTTAGTACACATCCCTTTAATAGGACCACATTAAATTTTCAGAACTGAAGGGTAGGAAAACAGCCATTTCAGAGAGAGAGTTTCATGATCCCCTTTGTTCATCATTTCCTGATGCTATTTGTTGCCAGTTTGCAGCTGATTCTGTCACTGTATCCCTTCTACCTCCTACTAAGGGCTTTAGTGCCTTTTTAAAAAAAAAAATCTGAAAAGTCTCTTCCTGAAATTATTAAAAAGAAAGAGACTGGCAGCATGAAAATGATATGTCATCATGCCATCAGATTTGGCCATATGATGATCTCATAAAGCCAATTCAGAACAATGGCGGGAAGCTTTGCCTTTACTCTGAACAGGCTTCCTGGTGAGATTTAATGAGATATCTAGTAAATATGGCAGATAAATTCTAAATCAAACTGAAGACCATACTTCCTCCCTGCACCCTTGTTCTTTATACAAATGCTGAACAGAAATTTTAACAAAAATTACAGCAGCAACATATGTATTAAAACTAAATGACAATTTCATCATATTGAAGTGACACAGGCAGCTGGCTCACTCTGTCTAATGGAAGGGCCACTTGTACAACTGATACTCAAAAGCTATTTGGTATGACAGTCATCTTTTCCGACAAGATGTGCAACCATTTTTCTCTGGATGTTGCTGAACTGTAGATCTCATCAGCTTTAGCTAGCATAGCTAATGGTGAAGGATCATGGGAGATGTAGTCCAACAATAGCTAAAGGGACCCATTTTCCCACATTGTTCCCTGCTAGTCCAAATTGAAAACAGACAAGAGGCACCACCCAAAAAGAATTGCCAGACAAACAACCACAAACTAGCTGTCTCCCCCACCCCACATACACCTGTGATTTTTTCTTCTTCTGCCTTTCCAGTTTACCACCAATGATAGTGTGGGATGATAGGTTTCCAAGTTTGCAGTCCTGGGTTTGGAACAAAATTTGGGGTTTGAAGTTGTGGGGATGCTTAAAAGACACTACTAGTTTCAACAGACCAGATGAATCCCAAAAACCTTATCACGATTAACTGCTTTTAGTGTGGCATTTACATAAGACATGCCTATCTGTTGGGCAAGTGTGCAGGCTTACTTGATTTATTTTGGCCCACACCTAGGAGCTGCTGGATTTTGTGGCTCTGTGGAACAGATTTTGCTCATGTCTTATTACCAAGTCTTGGTAAAATTCTGTCTTCTATGATGATTTCACTCTTAGTCATGCTCCTGCATTAACCATTGCTTCAGGCTGAAAAGTCTAGGGGTGCCATGAGAGAACAGAACATTTACCAAAGGAAAGATGTTTGGAACATCATAGCTGGGATGTAACAGCCATACCACATAGAGTGAATGTTACATACTGCTGTGGCCTTGCTCTTTAATAAATAATTTGCTTGATAAAAGAAATGAAAATGCAATACAATTATTATGTTAGTTATTGATAAGGTGACTTTGTTCTGGAAGAAAAAAAAAGATGCTCTGAAAAGATTAATTAATATTAAACATGTGGCATTCATAGACTAAGCATTTGATGTGAAAGGATCAAATTTGAATCAGGGATTGTATGCTAATAGGATGGCTGTTGCTCAGCGAGTTGCCCTCTGCATAAGAAGCTCCCTGTGGGGCCAGCTTGTAAGACTGAGAATCATCAAGTCTACAAAATTCAAATTGCCTTTTCAGTGCCTACTATAGCTCAGTGGGCAGTGCATTTGCCTCTAGGCTAGAAAGCCCTCAATTAAGCTCCTGACTGGGAACCTGCATATGTCACTTCAAGTGACACTTTAAGATCACTGCAGGGGGGAAGGCTCCGTCACGATTGTCCCATGGTTAGGAACATTCAAATCTGCTGATTGCATTAGTAAAACTCCAGAATCTCCTGCTAGAATGTGGTGTGTCTTGCAGAGAAGATGACAGGATCAGCTTTGCAAGAATCAAGGAGTTATGACTCCCCCCAGCCATGATTCCCAGCCAGGACTGAATCATCTGATATGGGGATGAGGTAGACTGTGGTTGTGTTTTTTTTGGTCTAATTCAGCATATAAATAAAATAAGTAAATTGTGTGCTTTCAGGTTGTTTGTCAGCCTATGGTGGCATCATTAATTTCATAGGGTTGTCTTATGCAATGAATACTCAGAGATAGTTTGCTAATGCCTCTCTCAGAATATAGCTACAGCACTTGGCACAGTCTTCTTTGAAAGTACTAACCAGGCCTTACCTTGCTTACATCCATGATCTGACAGGATTGGGCGCTTTCAGGTTATTTCCAGGTATGGATACAGCTAATTGTTTTCAGATAGAATTCACTAGACTTTCTTATCAGCATCTCTGAGATGCAGGAGAGATTCCCTCTTATTGATGTTGACTATTCCCATGCCTTTGGGAACACTGTTCACTCTGAATATCACAGATTATATCTGCTCATGTATACTCACTGTTCATAAATTGCTAAGTATGAGGTGTGTGCTGTGGCACCTCACATCACTGGAATACCACCCCCCTCCAAAATACTGTACTCCAAAATCTAAAATTGGCCACATAGGTAGCTGAGATAGTGACATCTTTGCTTTCTGATGGTTCAGTGTATTCAAACTTGGTTTCATGCACAAAATTATTTAAATTATTGTGTATAAAATTGCCTCCAGGCTATGTGTATAAGTTGTATATGAAACATAAGTGAATTTTGTGTTTAGAGCTGGGTCCTATCTCCAAGATGTCTAGTTATGCATAAGCAAATATTCCAAAATCCTCAAGATCTGAAATCCAAAACACTTCTGGTGCCAAGCATTTCAGATATGGAAGACAACATTTATTTGGTTTGTGGCAGTTTTAAAAAATATCCCAAGTTCACAAATTCTCCGATATTCCTCTCTGCAAAGCCAAGCCACCATAGCAACAATTTGTTTATGAATCTACCTTTGTTCATTAACTAACAGGATAATCCAGTGGCTTGTGCACCAATGTAAAATCTCAGCTCAGTGACAGGTCAGTGTAAGAGCTTTGCCTGCTGCATCATCAAATTTGTGCTGTCAAAAATTGGTACATCTCCTAAACAGGACATCTCATTTGCACTCAAGGCAAGATTTTGATAGACATTACACAATTATTCAAGTACTTCATAAACAACTGATGAGTCTAGTGCCACCACCACATTTTTTTTCAACTGTTGTTTGTTGTTCTTGAGTACCTTCAAGTCATTTCCAAAAAACGCTATAATGAGGTTTTCTGGGTACCTTGCTGAAGGTCACCCAAATGTACACTATCAGTTTTCAAGCTGCATAATTTTAAATTCCAATTGCATATTATTTGTCCAACTGCATACTAAAAAAACCAAGCACACCCTGCTTTGTGGCCGAGTCTTGAAAAGCTATATGGCAATACGACAAATAACCTATCCAAAAAAGGACATGCATCTTTCTGTCAATCAGGGAAAACTTTTCCTTTCCACTGAGATTTTGGAAACTTAAGGAAATATCCCAGTTCTGCATTGTGAGTACCACAAAAAGAGTGCATCCATACTTCTCTACTGCTTCTAAGGCCCACTTCCCTGATGACATATCAAGAAGCAGTTGATCAGGCAACCAATTTTCTCCTCTACACCAGTGGTACTCAAAATAGTGGTTGCTGGACTAGTGCTGGTCTCTGAGCCATTAGCTGTTGTTCCCTGAGAGTTTCCAGAAAATAAATAAATAGTTGTAGCCAATGAACACAATTATGATCCTGGTTCCAGGCACAGTGGGAAAAATTGCTGATCCTCTATATCAGATAGCTTAAGAAACACTGTTCTACAGAACCATTAAAGGTATGGACTCCCTCTCCAATTGTCACTCTGACAATCCTCAGTGATGCTGATGGTGAAGAATGATAGCAAAACTTGGGAAAGTGACTTTTTTTGGACAACAATTCCCACAAACCCACCAGACAGATTCTACATGCAGCCATACTGGCTGAGTTAATCTGAGAAATGTCAAACAAATCAGTTTTTCAGGATCCAGAGAATAAGCAATATTGTTCTTTTGCTTCCTGTAGTCTCTCATCTGGGTAATCAGAGAAGGGATCAGATGAGACTAAGATTGTATCTATATCCTTGTGGCATTTTATGATTTTGCTGTGCACCTCCTGCCCTCCATTTGCATTATTGCACTATGCCCACCTTTGTCCTACTTTGCATGAATTGGTTATATGGGCTTTGATCCAGGCTGCTGATGGTTTTCATATTTCTTAACTAGGCAGGGCTAGTTAGATGATTTTACTAGCTGAGGTGAAGGACAAATTGGCATTTCAACACACAGAAACCAAACTGGCAAGTGACTTTTACTTCAGTATAGGTGGCAGGGCAGCTTCTTCCACTAGGGCTGTGAGCAGCAAACTAGCTTTTGGAGTGGGTGAAGAGAAAAACTACATAGTTATTATTATTATTAACCTTTATTTATTTATAAAGCGCTGTAAAATTACACAGCACTGTACATACAATCTTTTTAATTGGACAGTTCCCTGCCCTAAGGCCCTAAGGCTTACGAATATTGCTTTGTCTTCCCAATACTTGGTGACTCCTCATATTTAACATCTACCATCTTAAGTAGCTTAGGGCCAGAGTTGCGCAGCGGAAGCGTGCTGGGTCCATAACCCTTGTCAGCGCAACTGCTGGGGTCCAACAACCCTTGTCAGCAACTCAAACGAGTCCTGGGGTTAACCCAGACCCTTGGAGCAGAGCTGGCAAATTTCCAGAAGCTGAAGCGTGGCTCCCAGAGTCCAATTGGGATAATGACAGCAACTGGATGTCTTCCAGGAACTGCAGCAATGCAGGAACCTCCAGGGACACACAGCAAACCGATGCTGTAGCTTCTTCTGATAAACCACCAGAGAAACAAAAGTCCCCAAAGTGCTCTTTATTAACAGTGCTATAATACAAAACTAGATCTCTCAAACTCCACAACATACCAATCCAACTCCTACTTCAAACCCACACCACACCCTTGCAACCCCTGGGTTTATATAGACTTCAGACCATGTGGTCTCCCAAACCCAGTGAGTTCAGGTGTGTAGCCATGTCATGTGTCTCCTGTGCAATCCAGACACATGTTTCATCATCCATGGCTACGTGCACTTGGACATTGAAGTGTCCTTGGCCCAATGAGCATCAGCTGTGGGTGATCAGCCTTGCCGCTGTGCTGAATGCTCATGGCCAAACACACACACACACATCAAGCATTTCCCTGTGTGCTGTGTTTTAACCCTTCAAATCCTGACAAGCTTTGTCAAGAGGCAGACCTAGCAAGTTAAGGAATAGAATAAAGTTGGCTTGATGATCAGCAGTCCAAAGTATCACTCAAAGCTCAAGAACTTTATCCTCCAAACATGGATGTACCACATTTGTTGCCCTCCCAAGAGCGTCACAAGCTTCTGTATGACCTCTTGCCCTGGACCGAGATGGATGCTAAAAGATCTCCCGTCTCCTCTCCTCCCCTTCATTATCTCCTTCAACAGTTTCTTATTTCAGGAGTGGGCATGGGGAGAGGAGAGAACCATGTGGAGAGAAACAGTTCATTATGCATCCCTCTTCCCTGATGCTAAGAATGAAGCATGTTTAAATACAGTTTGAATTGATGGTAATCATACTAGTGCATTATATATCCTGAAGTATAAAATGGCTAATCCAAAGAATGGAGTAAAAGGCACTAAAATGTTCATGGGGCAAAGGGGGAGGGGAAGCTTACTATTAAATGACAGCACCATTTATTAGTAGGTAAAAAGAAGGAAGCCATTTGGGAATAATCAAAAGAAGTCAAGATTCCGCATAGAAATAACAAACAGATGTCATTAGGTAAGAAACAAGACATTACTTAGCCCGGAAAATTCATGTACCAGCCTTGCATTAGCACCACCAGTGTGCTCTCATAAACTTGTGTGACCCATGTAGAACCCACATGTGTTGAGTGAACCAATTAAATTGTTATAAATCAAGCCTCCAGCGTGACAAAGAAATCTTGGGGTTCCTGTGGTTAGGAGAACAAAGTGATTGTAAAGCCAGCAGCTTCACCACAACAAACTTCACTTTTCCTAATGGGACACTGGCTTGAAAGTACTTACATATGAGCTGAGAAAGGCACAATGTGAACTGGCACAATTAAGCTCTGTGTCGACAGATGGATTTGCAAAGATGATTCTGAAGAACAGAGGAAACAAATTTTGTAAGCTTGGAAGTGACAATTTCTAACAACAACATCAACACTGAACCACAATCTAATACAGGTATGAGACAGGAACTCTGGCTGCTGCCCCACTGCAGAATTACTGCAGTTTGGCACCACTTTAATTGTCACAGCTCCATCCTATGGAATCCTGGGACTAGTGATTTGTTGTGGAACCAGAGCTCTCTGAGAGAGGATAAATATTCCACAAAACTACAAATCCCAGAATTCCACAGCACTGACCCATGGCAGTTAAAGGAGTGTCAAACTGCATTAATTCCGCAGTGTAGATGCAGCCTCCTTTTCATAGGGCACTGTGATCCCTTTTCTCTGGCAGGCAAGGATCTTTTTATTTAAACAAGTCTTTGGTCTTTAACTAGATGGGACAGGACTTTTAATGGGATGAGTTGTATGCTATATCTTATGTTTTATATGTGTTTTACATTCTTAAATAGTGTAAAAACACTAAAACAGTGTTTAACACTATTTTAAATCCTTAAGAATAATATTTAAATTTAATTTAATTTTTTATTTAAAATATTTTAATACACTTGTCTATTTAATGTTTTTTAAACTTTTGTACCATATAGTGGCTGGCATCTTACTCCGTATTTGCAAAGTTGTAAAATATACTAAATGAATTTATAACTTTTGGGAATTAACACTTTTGCTCCACTGCAATGACCAAAAGATTAGAAATAATTAATTAAATTCAATAGGATATGTGATGATTCAAATTGTGGGATTCTGTCTTCAAGTATTTCTGGAAAATGTCTGACTGGGGGAGCAAAACTACAGAAAGAGCACTTTTGAGGGAGCCAATACAAAATATGTGATTAAAATGGGCAATAGCAACAAGCTAATGTTCTATCAATTCCATAATTTCTTTAAAAACTAACAATTTAAACAATAAATTATAAATGTGATGAATTAAATTATCCTTCCCACTGTTACCAACAACAAATTAATGTCCCCCTTTCCAAACGTTTGTGAATTAATTTTTAAATCTAACATTTCAAGCTCTGTCTTCATTCATTTTCTATTATGATTTAAAACATTGTAGCATTTTAAGATCCCTTATTATGTTTATCATGTTGACTGTCCACTTCCGGCCTATCTGGAGAGTCATTCTTCACATTTCATCGCTATGGTTGTTTTTGTTGTATGCTTCAAGTCATTTCTGACATATGGCAACCTTAAGGTGAGCCTATCATGGGGTTTTCTTGGCAAGTTTCTTAAGAGGGGGTTTCTCATTGCTATCTTCTGAGTCTGAGAGAGTATGACAGATCTAGGGTCACCCAGTAGGTTTCCATGGTCAAGCCAGGATTTGAACCCTGGCTTCCAGAGTCATAACCCAACATTCAGACCTCTACACCACACTGGCTCTCTCCAGGCTCAAATGAAGCACTCCTAAATCCATGGTTAACCAGGGCATCTATCATCTATGAATCAATTGACTTTGACTCAAGTTGCTAATGACTTGGCTTCAACTTAGCAATAAATGATGTTTTAATTCAAGTCAACTCATAACTTACATATTTTTATCAATCGACTTGCTGGTGTAATTCACTTCAAGCAGCAGGTGAGACATACCCCCAGAACATAGTATGCATTTCTCAGAGGGGAACAGCAAATGCCTTAGGCAATGGTCTTGAGGTGAAAGGATCCTTCTAAAGCTTTTGGAAAGTTTTAGAAAGCTCCTGTGATGTGCACTGGAGACAGGTTGCCAAGTGGGCCTCAAGTCCTGCCTCAAGCCCATTGAGGACACTCGCTGTTTCCCTTTGAGATTGTTCCCCACCTCCTTTTTTTCTGTTAAAGTTGGCTCCCAGACTTGAGACAACTTGAGACATAACTTGAAAGTATCTTGGAAAGACTTGAGACTCCAGTTGCGATGAAGACAGAGACTTGAAAATTAAGACTTTCAATAAAAGACTTGAATAAGTCACTGGTTATAGCACTATGATTCCACATTAACTGCCATGGATTCATCCTATGGAATCCTAGGTTTTGTAATCTAGTGAGGCACTAGAACTTTACACCTGAGTATTATAAGCACTCCTCTCTAAACTGCAAATCCCAGGATTCCATAGAGTGTTGTATAGTAGTTATACTAGAATCAAAGTCCTATGCTTTGATAGCCATGGGGGAGGCTTGCAGCAGAAATTGGATTTAGATTTGGATTTAGAAGGGTTGCATTGGAGTCATACCGGGCCATAGTTAGGTATTCAGCTTTTCTGGTGGAAGGAGATTTGTCAGCTGAACCACTCCTTTGGATTCTAAACACCTTATCCATTTTATTGTTCCCCACTGTTAAATGGAAAACTAAAACAATAACAAACTCCTTGATATAATGAAAGGCCTGAGTTCACACAAGCCTTAGTGATCTCCTGACAATGACTCTAATTGCATTAATAGATGGAAGGTTGTTGGACCCATCATGAGTTGCTAATTGCAAGCTTTGTTTCTTCCGTTTCCTCAGAGTTTCTTAGATGTAAAGGTTTCCTCAGGAGCTGTCAGTTCAGTTTACCATTTGCTGGTTTCCCCACTTAACTCCGAGGTAACAGGTGGGGGCCCCATTAATGCCTCACTTGGTCTTTGCGTGACTGGAGAGACTGGTTTTGCCTAGAATTCATGAGGGTTTTTCCCCCCAGACAAGAAGCACATGAGAAGAAGCAAGCTGTTGTTCTCCAGTTAGCAGGAACTGTTTCAGTGTACATCATCCTTGGACAGCGGCTGGAGCTCTAGGAGCTGAGTGGGCCAAGCCACCAGAATTTGGTGCTGAACTAGAGCTTGGGAAAGTGTTCTTTTTTAAAACCCACTATAATTCTCAGAAACCTCAAGTCAGCATTGGTTTTGGGAGCTGTAATACAAAAACATCATTCCCCCAAGCTTTGGCTGCTACTTCGAAGAACAAAATGTGTTTACTGGGTGGTCTGGGACCCTCCATCTTAATTTTCCTACAGTGCCCCAAAGCACTACTGGCACTGCTACTAAGTAAGATGCAGTGGAGTGGCCACTGATACAGAAGGAGGCATACAACAGGGTACTTTCCCAAGGTTCCCTCTGGATCTGGTCCCTTTATGAAGGGTACCTTCCTTTAGGCACATAGAGGAGTTACAAGTTACAGAACAGTCTTAGATCATATTCAGCCAAGATCACAAAATAAAAACGAGTCCTGATATGGCTAAACTAAACATTCCCTAGTTACTCACAACTACAGATGGAGTTCTGGTACTTTGGATGTTCATGGGGAGAGGAGCCAGGAGTCTGGATGCTCTGCCCAGCCTCAACTGAGCTCTGCATAGATGCAGCATGCACCTGGCCCTACTGGCCCTCTTTATTCTTCATGTGGTTCCTGGGTCCCTTTATAGCTTTTCCTTGGAAGCATCTTAAACTTCTGTCCAGCTGGCCATCTCACTGGGCAGTTGTCTTTCATGCCACTAATGAAATGTAAATATAAATATGTAAAATGTAACTTAACCTAATACAACATTAACCATTTTGTTTATCTAGAGGGAAGATTATCCCTCAGCTTTGTTGCCCAAATAGTGGGAGGCCCATTATCACCCCAGGGAATCCTGGGATCTTTAATTTGACAAAGTACTTCAGATTTTTCTGCTGTAGTGCAGGGGAGTGGCCCCTCATCAAATTACAAATCCCAGGATTCTGTAGGATGAAGCCCTAGGATGGTTGCTATGTAGTTATTAGGACTGTGCACATTCCCTGACCTGACCTGGGTCCTGATTCAGTGATCTGCATCATGGCCCAATCTGATTAAAATCAACTGCAACTTAGTTCCGAGTCTTCCATCTGGATCCAGACTGTCATTCAGGAATCCTGGTAGAACACTCTTTTCTTTTGGAAATCTGAATGGTTATATTTTTCCTGTTTCTTTACACATCTGGCTGAAGTTTGGAGGCATGGTAGACTCTAAAGAAAGAATTAAGTCAGCCAAATTGCAGGCAGGTAGCTTGGGGGCTTTTCATATAGGGCAGCTTAAAGTTTCCAATTTTTCTTTAAACTATTTTTGCATAAACTCGATTGAACAAATGTGTTTCTGTGTTGTGTGTCTTCTATTTTAGCAAACCAACAGGAGAGTGTGTATTTTTCTTGACTTATGTAACAGTCTTGGATTGCAAAACTATTTTTAGGTGGTGATCAAAATTTCTCAGTAAACAAAAAGATCTCAGAATCTCTCTCTCTCTCTCTCTCTCTGGCTTTTCTTTGTGAATGAAGATTCAGGAAGGACTCATCCCATGCTTTTTACAAGTGTGCTGATGATTAAAAAGGCCAATCCAAGATAAACAAGTACAGGGGTACCCCGGGTTACGAATGTAATTCGTTCCGCGGCGCCGTTCGTAACCCGAAAAATTTCGCTAGCCGAAAAAGCCATAGCCGCTAGCGCTGAAAGCCGCGATTTCGTGTGAAAAAGCGCCGAAAAGCACCAAAAATTTTTTCGTAAGCCGGAAAAAAAAAACCCGTAACCCGAAACAGTTTTTTTCCTATTTATTTTTTTCGTATCCCGGAAATTTCGTAACGTGGTGATTTCGTATCCCGGGGTACCACTGTATGGTTGCAGAAAGCACAACAAAGTGTCTCCTTGGGTGATGCTTCCAAGTTGTGGTTCTTTCTGCGTTGTCATTTCTCTTTGAGACTCGTTTGGCGTGAGTTTTCAAAAAAAGGCTGCAGCATCGTCGATAGTGCATCTCCATGCCTCTCAGTGCAAGGCCAGGGCAGACCATTGTTGGTGATTGATTTGGCCAAGCCTGAGATGTTGTTTCAGGGACTCCTTGTATCTCTTCTTTGGGGCGCCCCTCTTATGCTGACCCATGGCGAGTTCACCGTAGAGTATTATTTTTGGGAGGTGATGGTCCTCCATCCTAGAAAGATGTCCTGCCCAACGCAGCTGCTGTAGTGAGGCTACTGCTGCAGGGAGGGATGAGGAGGCTAAGGAGTCCCAGGTGGGAAAGATTGAGAGAGGGGAGGAGGAGAGTGTGGAGGCGGAGTCAGAAAAGGGAGAGGAGGTAACTCTGGGGGGAATAAAGGAGGCAGGGCCAAGGCGGGCGAGGAGGGCTAGAAGCGGAAGAGCTGGACGGGAAGTTGTGGCCGAGGAAGGGAAAGGACAGGTGCAGAGAAGCCCAGGCCGAAACGGGACCCCCGTATCATTGAGGCAGAGAGGACAGAGCCAGAGACGAGGGCCACACGAAGAGGTACAGCTTTGAAACCTGAGGGAAGAAGGGAAGTTCCCTTTCTCCGACTCTGAGGAGTGGGCCACTCGTGGCTTGCAGGACCTGGAGGACGAGTGGTGGGACCCTAAGGGGGAGCGTTGGGAAGTTGGCCCGCTGCCACTGGACTCGGAAAAGGCAGAGACTGAACCCCTCGAGAAGTATCGAAGGGGTCCTCAGCCGTTGGAAGAGGGTTGCAGGCCTTGAAGCCCCAGACTGCAGTAGGCTTATGAGAGCCTGGGGGAAGGGGAGCTACTGGCAAGTTGTTTGTGTTGGCCGTTGCCACGGGTGTCTGGTGGACTGGGGAAAACTTCTGTTGAATTAAAGATTACTGTTTTCACTGCAACCCGTGGAGTAAGTTTGTGGCACACGTGTCTCAAGGAGGTGGAAAGAAACTCCACCCAGGATGCAACCAGGGATGCCGGCCCCGCCCACAGCTGCATTCTCAATAGCATGGCCTCAATACTAGTGATCCCTGCTTGCTCAAGGACAGCAACATTCGTCACATAGTCAGTCCAGTGTATATTTAGAATTGCGTGTAAACAGCACTGATGAAAGTGTTCAAAGAGTCGTAGGTGTTGGCGATAGGTGACCCATGTTTCAGACCCATAAAGGAGAATAGACAGTACAATGGCTCTATACACACTGGTTTTGGTGCTTCGTCTCAAGTGTTTGTTACTCCAGACTCTTTTATGAAGTCTTCTGAATGCACTATATGCCTTTGCTAATCTGTGATCAATCTCTTTATCAATCTTGGCGTCTGAGGAGATGATACTTCCCAGGTAGGTAAACTGCTTAATCGACTTAAGCACAGATTTGCCTACAGTGACGTGAGGATGGTAGTGTTCTTCCTGTGGTGCAGGCTGGTGAAGAACTTCCGTTTTCTTCAAGCTGACTTCCAGCCCAAAGAGCTCTGCACTGTAGCAAAACAAGATGTTAGGCACTGCAGATCTGCTTCTGTATGGACAACAAGGGCAGCATCGTCAGCAAAAAGCAGCTCGCAGACTAGATAGTTTAGAGTCTTAGTGCAAGCCCTCAGACGGCTTAAGTTAAACGGGCTACCATCAGTATGGTAGCATATATAAATGTCGTCTTCTTCTTTGAGATCTTTGAGATCTGCCATAGCCCTTTGAAGCATCATGCTGAAGAAGATTTTAAATAGAGTTGGAGCGAGAACACACCTTGTTTCAATCCGTTAGTTATTAAAAAGGGCTCTGAAAGAGCATCTCCATATCTGACTTGACCATGTTGGCCTTCATGTAGCAAGATAATTATTTTAAGGAATTTAGGGGGACATCCTAGTCATTCCAGGATCTGCCACAGACCTTTTCTACTCACAGAATCGAAGGCTTTGGTGAGGTCAAAAAATGTTACATAGAGTCCTTTATTCTTCTCTCTACATTTCTCTTGCAGTTGTCTAAGGGCAAATACCATGTCTGTAGTGCTCCTATTAGCTCTAAAGCCGCATTGGCTTTCTGGGAGAAGTTCTTCTGCAATAGCAGGGACTAATCTGTTCAGCAGTATCCTTGCAAGGATTTTTCCAGCAATGGAGAGCAGTGTTATACATCGATAGTTTGAGCAATCGGATTTTGCTCCTTTTTTCTTGTACAGGGTGATGATGACTGCATCTCAGAGATCTGATGGCAGTTCACCTTTTTCTCAGCAACTCACAAGGAACTCATGGAGTTTAACATGGAGTACATGACCTCCGTATTTCCAAGCTTCAGGTGGAATTCCATCAATCCTGGCAGCCTTGTCGTTTTTCATCTGCTGTATGGCCTTAAGGGTCTCTTCCAAAGTGGGAACTATGTCCAATTCCTTTTTCATCGGTTGTTGTGTCATATGTTGAATAGCTGAGCCTTGGACTACTCGATTGGCACTGAAGAGACTTTGAAAGTATTCAGCCCATCGGTTCAAGATGGCTGGGTGAGGTGTGCTGGGTGAGCAGTTCTGTTCTTTGCCAACAGCTCCTGGATCTCTTGGTCTGTTACAGACTGCCAAAATAAAGCTGCTTCAGGTCTCTTTGGAAGTATGCTATTTAAATGATACATGGGTCCTAAGAGTCCGGAGGTCGCACCAAAGCCACACTCCGTTCCTAAGCACTGGAGTGCAGCTTTGATGCAGCTTCCAGATTCTTTGGATGCATGCATCATTTAAACAGCATACCTCCAAAGAGACCCGAAGCAGCTTTATTTTGGCAGTCTGTAACAGGCCCTTGGTTGTTTTCATCAAACCAGTCTTGGTTTTTCTTGAGGGAGAACCCTAAGGATTCTTCTGCAGACTGCAGGATGCTGTTTTTATGTTGCCAAAGCGCTGTAGAAGAGTCTACAGGATGGTCGTCAAGTTTTGTTTGCAAATTTGCCTGGAAGTTGTCTCTTATGGCAGCTTGTTGAAGATTGTTGACTTGGAGTCTCCTCTTTAAGATGCCACCCCTCTTAGGTTTAAACTTAAAATGAAGATATAGTTTACATCTTACAAGGCGATGATCTGTTTGACATTCTGCACTGGGCATCACGCGAGTATGATGGACATTGTGAATATTTCTCTGGCACACCAGAACATAGTCAATGAGGTGCCAGTGTTTGGATCGGGGATGCATTCAGGTTGTCTTCAAGCTATCTTTCTGCTGAAAGATAGTGTTTGTAATAGTCAGCTGCTGTTCTGCACAAAACTCTAGCAGAAAACAACCATTATCATTACAGTTTCCAACACCATGCTTGCCTAAAACACCTTTCCAGGCTTCAAAGTTCTTTCCTACTCTGGCATCGAAGTCACCAAGGATGATGATTTTATCTTCTGCAGGGACTTTTTGTATAAGGTGCCGTAGGTCTGAATAGAATTTGTCTTTCGCCACAGGGTCAGTTTGCATAGTTGGGGCATATATACTGAAGAGAACAACATGTGGGAGGCGTAAGGAGATAATGCGATCAGAGTGTCCTGTTGGCAAGGTTTCGAGTGTGGAGGCAGTGGAGTTTTTGATCATGAAGCCTACACCTGAAAGATGTTTTTCAGTTTTGGGTTTGCCAGACCAGTACAGTGTTTCGCCGGCACCTGTTCTTTAAGGCTGCCTTCCTCGTGGAGACGAACTTCACTAAGAGCAGCGATGTCAATGGCCTGTTACAGACAGCCAAAATAAAGCTGCTTCGAGTCACAGTGGAGGTATGGTGTTTCAATGATGCATGCGTCCTAAGAGTCCAGAAACTACACCAAAGCCACACTCCAGTCCTTAGGGCTGGAGCGTGGCTTTGGTGCGACTTCTGAACTCTTAGGACACATGCATAATTGAAACACCATATCTCCACTGTGACTCGAAGCAGCTTTATTTTGGCTGTCTGTAACAGGCCAATGTTAAGTCGTGACAGTCCGTGGGCTATTAGAGCAGAACGATGCTCAGGACGTCCACTATCTGCAGAATTTTGCATGGTTCTGATGTTCCAGCATGCAAGCGTCAGTCTATTTGCACCTTTGGATGCCGGTGTATCCCTTTGTTTCTTTGTCTTTGTTTGACTGCATCAGAAGATGCCCGTTGGCTGTGGCTAGCCAACCAGGTAGATGGGGATGAGCTTTCATTACGCCACCTTTTCTAGGCCCCTCTCCGTATGGAGCAAGCAGTGTTCTCCTTAAAAAAGACTGCTTGGTCGTTGAGGATGCTGCTGAACAAGACTGTCATCTCCCGGGTCAGCCTCAAGTAACCAAAGTCCTGAACTGCCTGCATGCAGGGTTGAGTCTGCGACTTCCAGTGCATCTTTACACCTGCCGTTTCATCCCTCACCTATCACTACAGGGCTTTTTTGGAAGTTGGATGTATCCTTCGAGCCTGTGCAATGGATTTTTATGGTGGAGCGCAGTGTGCACAGAACTAGCCTCACTCTTTAAACCAGAGGTTCATCTGCTGTGGCCTAGCAAGCTTGAATGGTGGCAGCGAGGACCTCAGGTTGTAGGTTTGATTAGAGTTTCCTTCTCTTCGATGTTGACCTTACGGGATTAGACGAGCACCATCTGCCCGGATTTGAGATTAGAGTTTTCCTTCTCCTAGGATGATTGCCATAGGCTAGAGAGCTCATCCTGCCCTTTGACACTCTTGGTCAGACCCTTTGGTTGTGACCTGTCTGGCATGGGTGACCCTACCGGTGGTTATTATACCACTGCCAACATAGTTCACAACTTCATTCGGGTACGCAAGCCTCTCCCCCACGACAAGGGGGCGTCAATGGAGATCTCAGAATAATGGAACGGGCATAGAAAGATAGTAACTACAATCCCTGCCTCCAAGCCCCAAGCAACAAAGAAACATCCTAGTGGTAGTGAAAACAAAGAAATTTTAAAATGTTTTAAAATGACTCCTTTTACACAGAATTACACATATTTTCCTTCACTCTTTCCAAGTCCAAAACAAATGAGTATTTTGTTTCACCAAAACAGTTGAAAATGTAAGTCTAAAAAGAAGGGGAAGAGGTCCTTTTCCTATCTTACAAACGTACAGTATGGTTAAATTAAATTAAGTTGGGAAGGGGAGAGAAAATTTTCACCAATGCTTGCACAAGTAGCTAAAGGCAAAAAGAAGGAAGAGGAAAAAATCCCTTGCTTTCCATATCACAATTACACTGCAAAGGGGGTTGTTAGCCCTTGCTTCATTGAAATCATAATGGAATTTAGTTATCCCTTAGTTACTGCAAAAAGGAATTAATTACAGGTAACTACTGTTGCAACTAGTTACTTCCAGGTTCTGGAAGAAATTCAGATGTCTACAAGGTACTCTGCACAATCAGGGAATTTCTCTGTTGACCTGCCTCTTGATGAATACCCACAGCATGGAACACAGCAGGAAAACAAAGGAACAAAAAGTGAAGTGTCCAGGATGGAGCACAGGGTGTTGTCAATGCAACCTAGAGCACATATTTTTTCCTTCACATGGCAGCCATTTTTGCAGCTGAGAAAACACTATGGATATTACAGCTGCAGTGCAAAGAAATTAGTCATAGCATTGACACCGCAGTCTGTTTATGCACCACAGCTTCAGATAAGCAGTTGCCTTACTGGGCACTTGTCCAAAACCATACTGGGAAATATTTTGATTGTTTCCTTCCTAACTTAATGGGAAACTGCATGGATGGACATCACTGAAGAACCTGGCTTACAAGTTCCATGCTCACCATGACAATGTAGTAGAACTACTTTAATCAGAATGGCCTGGGAGATACCCTGAACTTCTATATAGACACTTGGGAATGAACTGACATGGTGGTCTGCTGGACAGTACATTCAGCTTAAGATGTTTACTCACAAGTGAGTCTTCAATAAGTGTTCATATTTTCCAAGTCTGTGATACAAATCTAAAATGTACATTAACTAAATTGTATGTTCAATTTTAAAATGGCTTGTTTCCATATCCTGTCCTACATTAACAACATCAACATGTTTGAACAAATAGCACATGATACCTCCAAAAATAGTTTTAGATTATGGACTTGATCACCTAAGGCTATAAAAGTGGAATCGTAACAGGATAAATGTATGTTTGACTGGTATTACATAATGTCATGTTTGTCCTGCTGTGGCTGCCTTGCATTCTATTCATTACTGTAGTGCACCTTTTCATTGAGGGGCAAAACCTGGCAATAGGCTCTCAATCGTGTTGTTATTTCATTGCAGCCTTTATGTGGTAGGAATGTGCACCCAATACCCAGCTATGGGTGGCAGCTGGAAGCTGCAGTCGCTTGTGTGCTTTGGGAGGGGAGAGGAGCAGCAATCTCAGCTGCCAACAACTTCCTGAAGCTGGCTGCTGTGTGTACATTCATGGAGCAACCAACTTCCAAAGGTGGTTGGCAGCCACGATTGCTTTCCCCTCCTTCAAAGCATGGACTGCTATGTGAATGTGTACACAGCAGCCCTGCAGTTCAGTAGGGCAGAGGACCAATGATTGCAGCTTCCAGCAGCAGGCTGCTTTGTGCATATTTATACAGCAGCTGGCTTCAAGAGGCAATTGGCAGTCATGATCACTTGACCACCACCACCCTTTTTTTTGGAAGGCAATGTTTGGCAGTGCGAAAAACAGATAATGCAACTATGGGTTGCCAAAGCTCTATCATGGGGAAATGTGTGATAAGAAATGATGCCAAACCAGTATGCTTTCATTCTTAAAGCAGTGCAATTGTGAAGGGACTGCACTGCAGAATGGTGTGATAAAATCCTAGTGAAGATTTCTGGGACCATTTTATGGTATCTCAGTCTTGGTGGAGAGCAACAGGAAGAGCAGAGATGTATTCAGCTATGGACACACAGCAATGACATCATCATCAGGGATCTCCCAAGGACTGGTGGATGCTACATCTACTCCATCTACTCCATCTGACATGGAAATGGCTGGAGAGACGGTCCTGCTTTAGAGAAGAGGTTTGTTTTATGGGGAATTTGTGTGACTGAGCGTTTGAAACAAAATTCTGCTCTCAACAATAATAAAAGAAAAAAAAGGGCTATAATAGCATTAAATTGGACTTATGCCATCACTGACAGGAAGCCCTATCACTAAATAAATCAAAAAAGAGGGTTTTGCCCCAAGCACTTTAAAATATATCTGTTTGCAGTACAGACCAGACCAGAGGGAGAGAAGAAACAGACACAGAAGAAAAAGCATGGGGTACAGATAAAGAATGTGCTCTAGTCTACACATGCTAAGAGTGCCATTCTATACATGACCAAATTCCACTGATTTCATTGAACAAAGTAGGTATCAGACTGCAGCCACTGGCTTTGTGAAAGTTAAGTGTTTAATCTAACCTTCCCTAATTCTGGCTGGAGATAATGGGAGAAGTATTTTAACATGTGGACACCTAGTTGGGAAAGGCTGGATTCAGCTAGGGTGGGGATTTGTACATGGCTTGTCTCTAAATACAACATTAATCTCTTGCCAGAATAGAATTCATGCATATTAAAATACATTGGCATGTAGTGGAAATACTTCCTAGAATTACAGAGTGTGGATCATGGTTTGTGGATTATGAACTGTATTTTTAAAAAGATTATCCGTGCCACTCCACTGCATCTTGTCTGCTGAATAAACATTCCTCCGCAAGCATATACAGTGTGCGCGCATGAAAAACAATGGGATGAAACTCACAGGATGGGATCTGTTGATGGGCCCACATTATACACCTTACTCTTCCTGCTTTTCTGCTCTCCTCTCACAGCCTACAGGCATTGACAGTACTTTTCCATAAACAATAAAATGTTTTTAAAAAATCACTCCCTATCACTAAATAACAGCACCATACAAAGTATTCTGTCACAGATTCATTTATTTATTTTTAACGTAAGAGATTAAATGCAAAGGAAAAATACTTAACATTTCCATAAATCTTTCACTGTGGACATAATAAATCTGAGCACTTAATTTTCTTATCATTTAAAAAGAAATGCATGATTCATTGCTGCAGACTTCTGACAGACATTTTGCTCAAGGAGAAAAGACAGGCAGACTTTAAAAAATGTTTTCCTGTTCTGTGAAAGTGAAGACATTTTCAGGAGGCACAATCTACTTGGAAATAACTTCATAATGCAAGCCCCATAAAGGAAATAAAGGACATAACAATGCCCCAGTGCAACTCCTGTTTATTGTAAGGAAATTTACACAGAATAATTCCCTTCTGCATTATGCCTTTTGAACTTTAACAGCTGTCTATAAATGATGATAGGAATGTGCGCAGTATCAAATTAAGAGAATAGAGCTTAGACAAGTTAGATTTTGGACTACAAGTTCCAGAATCCCCCAGTGAATCCCAGGTGTTGGCATGGCAGTTGAACTGGGAATCATAGTGCTATAGTTGTGTAGTGTGAAATGCCACCATGATTCTCTTGTTACAAAAGTTCCACTGGTTACTGGCCTCTTTCCAGGCATAACACAAAGTGCTGTTTATGACAACAACAACTACAACTCAGTGGCATCACCAGGGTTGGCATCACCCGGTTCAGTAATTCACGGTTTCACCCCCCCTTGACCTCCTCCCATACCACACCATACAGAATCCTTAGTAATGTTTTTTGTAGTAATGTTACTCATAAATGGTAATTCCCATATGTCACTGAATGTAATGGCAATAGTTGTGACATAAACAGCTAGCCAAATTAAAATTATAACATCAAATTACATTAACATATTCACAGCCTAAATATTACATGTAGATAGTTTTTAAAATCTTTAAAGTCTTTAAACAGAGGCTGGAGGGCCATCTGTCGGGGATGCTTTGACTGAGAGTTCCTGCATGGCAGGGGGTTGGACTGGATGGCCCTTGTGATCTCTTCCAGCTCTATGATTCTATGATTCATGTGGTTAAAGTGTCACAGCTTGTTTCTGCCCAAATGCAGGAGCCCTGGTGGCGCAGTGGTTAAATGCCTGTACTGCAGCCACTCACTCTAAACCACAAGGTTGCGAATTCAAAACCAAAAGGGCTCAGGCTTGCATCCTTCCGAGGTCTCTTAAATGTGTACCCAGATTGTTGTGGGCAAATTAGTTTACAGTTGTAAACCGCTTAGACACTGCTTAGGCAGGTATATAAATGAAGCTTGATTGTTTGTTTTGTGTTGGGGAGCAGTGGTGCCACCCCCCCATTGAGGCAGCACCCCCTATGCTCCCAGTGATGTCCACACTCTCCTCCTCCTATTTATTTATATCCCACAATTCCCCTGATATGGGGCCTCAAGGCGGCTAACAACAAATTGAAAATAGTAGAAGTTAAAAACAATACAAAAACTTTAAAAATTGTAAATGTAAATGCTTTTTTATCTGTTGACAAGTAAACACTTGTTTATTTAGGCGAGAAGGGGTGGGGGGAGGGTTTAGTTTTCTGTAATTTCCTTCACTGGGGTCTTTTCAAATTGGGTTTTAAAATTTATAATGCTTTTATTCATGTTATGTTTTAATAGTACTTGTTCTTTTTAATTGCAAACCGCCCCAAGTCCCATTCTTGAGGGAAAGACATGATATAAATGGAAAAAATAAATAATATTAAATCTCTTCTTTCTTATTGGAAGAAGCAGCTTTTTATGGCTATCCATAAAATGAACCTTGTTCTGTGAACATTGCTTCCATACTCAGCACTGGATTCTCTAGGTACAGAGTACATTTGTTGTTTCCACTCTTGGCTTGTTGTAATCTAGTTGACAGAAGGTAACTAAACAGCTAGGCCCCCTCCAGATCTCTAAGGTATATGGAAAGAATGAACATGAAACAACCTGCAGTGAACTGTTGCTCTCTTTACTGCTACGTGCATTTCTTCAGCACCCTTCATTCTGCTCTCTGTGGGTGTTCTTTCCAATAGGCAGAATGTCTGTTTTTGCAGACTGAGCCTATTCCCTCCTTATCACAGCTGTGGTTTTCCAAGGAATAATAATTAAGAGCTTTTGAAATACTTGGAAATGCTCAAATGTTCCAGTTTCACAAGGTTTACATCTAACTTTTCACCCTGAAATTTTTCAAAGAGTCATAAAATGATATAAATGTGATATGTGGTACATATACCTTGCAGTCATAAAAGAAACTACCTGCACTGACATGTGACAGATGAAGATGCCATGGAAGCTTCAGATAATGTAGAATACGCTAGCAATGTTTCCCGGAAATAGAGGATAATTGTTGGTGGTACATAATGCTGATGGTCTAGTGTTTGCTTTGGCTTATTTCAATGTTCTGGGGCACAAGCCTGGATGGCTTGGGACTTGCATGCCCTTGAGCCTACCTTTTTCAGAATATTACAACCCTGAGAAAGTGAGACCAGGCTGGTTTTTCATGATTGGGTTTCCATATGCTGCTCTAAACCAGCATTAGTTTATATTCCTGCTGTCCTCCTGTGTGTTATATAATCCTGGTATATTCATATTTTCCATATCATTTTTCTTGTTTTCAAATATATGTGTAAAGGACCTGATAATCACTTGAAATTATCAGATTGTCATGACCTTTGATTTCATGGAGAGACCCATCTCATTGTCCCTTGGCCACTAGCATACCCTTCAACTGTCCCAATTTGGCAGTGATAGTCCCAATTAATCCTCTGTCATTCTGTTTTTTCAGCTTTTAAAAAAACGTCCTGGTTTCTCTCTCTTGCTCCCACTTTTCCACTTTGTCCTCAGCTTACTTCAATTGCTGCAAACTGAGTTCAGAGTCCAAAAGAAGTTTGCACTCAATTAAATCAATAGGAGGGAGAGAAACAGACTGAAACTCACTCTTTCCAGTAGACTCATGCAAGAGCAAACTGCTGCAGTCTCCCCTAGCTTGTATATTCCTCCTCATTAATGACTTTAGCCATCTTGGTCACACGTAGGGTTGCCATAAGTCAGGACTTCCAAACCGGGACAAATGTAGGACACATTTTTATAAAAATGGAGGACATGCGAAAAAATTTGGTGCTTTTTTTAAAATGTTAATATAAATGCATGTTTCTTAGGCATGATCAAAATGGAGGACATTTGGGCATTATTTCTAGACAAATGGTAGAAATGGACTTCCCTTTCTGGCCAAACACCTCCAACCTGCATTCCAAAACACACACACAACAGCAAGTTTGGGCATTTCACATGGCTTTACTTAACATGGTCTCTTGCATATTTCAGAGGCTTATTCCATAACCAAACCCCTTGGGTTTAACACTTAGCATGGTTTAACATGGCTATGCATATTGAACATGTCAAGGTGGTTTCACAGTTCTTGCACCAAGTGTACTTCTCAGAAGTGTGTACTTGGTCAAGGGACTTTGGTTTTGCTTCACTGTGCATGAGTTTGTAAAAATCACAGCAATTTACATTGGCCATGCCTCAGAGGCTTTCTGATATCAATATCACCATTAAAGAACCAAAAACACACAGAAAAGGCACTTTGGAAAGTCACACTCTCTTGGCTTCAGAAACAGTGCGTGCATGCCTCTCAAGCTGACTCATATCATTATCATCATCATCATCATCATCATCACCACACTACCATTGTCAAAGCAAGGGAGACTTGTTAGCATTAAAAGCACACAAAACACACTTTGGAAGGTGACACTCTCTCGGCTTCTGAAACAGTGCTTGCATGCCTCTCAAGTTGACTCATATCATCATCACCACCACCACCACCACCACCACCACCACCACCACCACACTATCACTGTCAAAACAAGGGAGATTTGTTAGCATTAAAAGCACCCCCCTCAAAAAATGAAAACACCTTGAGGCCTCCGGCCACTCACTCACTCACTCACTTCCCCCCTCCTCCTCCTCCTCCTCCTCCTCCTTCTATCCCTCCTCCTGGGGCAGAGGGGGCGGAGGAGGAGAAGGGTGGGTGGTGCGGACGCGCGGGGAGGCGCCGCCTCTACCTTCGCCTCCTCCGCCCCAGGCCTCGCTGCCCTCTTCCTCTGACTCCTCCGCGCAGCCATGTGCGGTGGAGGAGGAGGAGGGCAGCGAGGCCCCGTGGGGTTGCCCTGGTTTTTGGCAGCACCCGGGACGGGAGGGGGACGGTGCCGCCAAAATCGGGAAAATCCCGGTTGCAGCCGGGTTATTTCAACCCTAGTCACACGTGTCCCAATTTTCACCTGTGAAATGTTGGAAGTTATACATATACTAGGGGTAAAGCTTCCTCAAGAGACTTGACTGCTTGAAGCAAAAGATACGATGGCCACAACCTTCAGTCCAAATACTCACTGGAGTGACAGTTGAATCTTATTTTAAGAGTGCCAGTGGAACAAGCTTCTATATTAGACCCAAGTTAATTTAAGGATGCAGGCCACACTACATGGCACATAAAACTCTGTCCTCCAAGAGAAAGGGAAATGCCATGGGTTTCAGGAATAATATCTTGGGTGCTTCTACTGCCACCCTTCAGCATCTACCACCTAAAGTGGTTACCTCAATCTAATAGTTGGACTGGTACTGGGTTATAGCATGAGATGGGAACATCCCTGTAGTATTACTCTGACACTGGAATGCTTCTACAAGAAGTATACCCACCAGCAAGTTTACTGAAATTTCAGGACCAATTTACCTGGGTATATATGAGTGGACAATGAATATTACTCTGCTGATTATTTATAGCCCTTGGAATTTCATGAAAAGTAGAATTTTGCTTTTTATGGCATTTATAAAAAGCCCCTAAGGAAAGGGAAATTGTCCTTCTGACCTGTCTCCATGAGTAGGTTTGCCACAGTGAAAACTGGAGAAACCTCCTGTACCTTTAGTGGTTGTGTAGATGAGAGAATTTCAGTAGGTCTTATTTGTTACACAACCAGCTAACAAGCAACCTTTGTTGAAATTCCTTCTACCTCCATTAAAGATACAGGAGTCACATAATTTACACATTGTAAACCACTTAGGCGGGAGTGCTTGGGGCACTGATAAGCAGTATAGAAATGTAATTGCTGTTGCTATTGCTGTATTCCGTTTTCATTCTAGCAATTATATCCTTGAATCTTGTAAGTACCGTACCTATTTTAGCAATGTATAGATTTGTGCTTTGTTCTATGTTAAGATCCATTTTGTGAATAATGTATGATACAAATAGATGAATAAATATGATTTAAAGAAAATTAACTATTTTGTTGTTGTTGTTACCTACCCTCGTGTTGACCTTAACTTATGGCCACCTTGTGGATGAGATATCTCCAAGACCCCCTATCGTCTACCTCTCTGCTCAGGTCCTGCAGGCCCAGGCCCATTGCATCCCTGATTGAGTCTAACCATGTGGCATGTGATTTTTCTCTCTTTCTACTGCTTTCCACTTTTCCTAGCATCATTGTCTTTTCTAATGAGTCATTCCTTCTCATGATGTGGCCAAAGTATAACAGTCTCAGTTTAGTCATCCTGGCTTACAGAGAGAGTTCAGGCTTGATCTGTGCTAGGATGCCATTGTTTGTCTTTTGGGTCATTTGCAGTATATCCAGCACCACATCTCAAATGAGCTGATTTTCCTCCTATCTGCTTTCTTCATTGTCCAGCTCTCACATCCACATATGGTAATGGGGAATACAATGGTTTGGACAAACCTAACTTTAGTATCCAATATTATTTCTTTGCACTTTAGGATCTTATATAGTTCTTTCATAGCTGTCCTTCCCATTTCTAGCCTTCTTCTGATTTCTTGACTACAGTCTTCACTCCGATCAATATTCGATCCAAGGTATGGGAACTCTTTGATTATTTCTATTTTATCATTATCTAGGATAAATTCATGTAGTTTTTCCATGGTCATTATTTATGACTTAGCACTTTCTCCTTTGATCTTCCTTAGTAATTGTTCCAGGACTTTGTTGTTTTCTGCTAGTAGCATGGTGTCGTCTGCATATCGTAAGTTGTTAATGTTTCTTCCTCTGATCTTCACTCTCCTGCCTCCAAATCTAAACCTGCTCTGCATATGATATGCTTTTCTGGTGTCTATTTAATATATGTAAACCATAAACACCACAGTTCTACAAACATCTCTCATTTGATGTCATCTGTCCATTTCTGACTGGCACTTCTGCATTTGGTGCCAAGTAAATACAGTAGTATTGATGGAGAATGGCAAAATGTCTATGAATTATGATGGCTGTGTTGTTGCAGAAAGAAGCTCCTAATCAAAATGCTGGTGTAGAATTGGCAATGATAGTTGGGGTTATTATGAGTATTATTTTTCATTTACATGGCAGTGCAGAAAAATCAGCTACTGATTAAATGTTGAAGCATCTGATATTATTTTATTCTGCAATATACACTGTAATTATCCCTCCTGCCATAAAACTTGCAATATGTCTGTATCCACTGGAATTCAATTTAGATCTGGAGCCTGAAGCAGGAAAAATAGCTCTTTTAGATAGTCATTCCATAAGCCCAAAGAAAAAAAGTCTGTTGGGTCTATGCCTGCTTTATCATTCACACACATGCAGCGAAAGAGAGAGAGAGCGTGCGAGAGCGAGAGAGAGCAGATGCATTAATAAAAGTCTGGGGTGATTACTCCATTCATGGATAGGTAATGGGTAACACATATTTGATGGGAAACCAATGTACAAATTCAGTCCACAGACTTCAGGAATTCCTGCCACCCTACTTGGGGTTTGTACCAAATCAATTCCATGCTCAACACACTGAAGAATGTTCAGAAGAGAAGCCTAGCTGTGTGTGTGAACATAAGGATACACAATGAAAGGACAGTAGGAAAATGGTTAAATTTGACAGAAAAATAAATATCTCTATGAGGCCAGCCCAGGACATTTTATTCCCTGAAACAATGGACAAGATGGTTCTTCTCTCTGTTTTACACATGAAAGCTGATAGGGTTGGCAGTTCACTCTTACTTGGGTGCAGTACAGACCGCTGAAAAACGGCAGCCTGTTTTTCCTTTGGAAGGAAGCTGCAGCTGCCAAACCATGCGGCTTACCTCCAGCGGAAAAAGAACCTGAGAAAAGTGGGTTCTTTTTAAGCTGCAGAGGCAGCATAGCAAGTGCACTACTGGTGCACTTGTTACGTAAGTGCTGCATGGCAACGTGCGGACATTTTATGGTGCTTACATAACAATAGCGGCACTGTGTACACAGGGCACCGCCATTGTTACGCCGTACATACGTACTAGGGTTAGGGACCGTGTAGTTGCCGCGCAGTCCCTAAACCTAGTATTGGCCCTGGTATGCTTTTAATTCTCGCAGTGGAACCTCTGACATTCTTGAGGGCAGCAGATTAGTTTAGGGATTGCAGGTCAAATCTTGTGCCACACCCAGCTCTGTCCTTCCAAAGACAGAATAGCTATTGTCCCTCACACCTCAGCATCTGTCACCCAAGGCAGCAGCTTTATTTCTGCTAAAGCCTTGGTTCCCAATCTTTTCCGTGCTCCACACCCCAGGAAATGTTTGATCAATGTTCAATGTTCACACATCCCACAAAAGTATTATTATTATTATTATTATTATTATTATTATTATTATTATTTGTATTCTGCTTTTTCACAAAGGAATCAAAGCGGATTCAAACAGCATAAATAAAACATCAAACAATTAAAAATTACAAAACCCCAACCCTCCCCCTAGTGATAAAAACAGTGATCAATCTATAAAAAAAGATTAAACATCAAAAAATTTAAAAACATCACATTTGACGATAAAGAAATCTAATTTCTAATTTTTGAACCACAAATTGAAGTACATGCAATTAAACTTAGACAACAAATTAAACTTAAAAATATAATCTTTTAATGCAGTGCATAAAATGCAAGCTAAACTGAGCAATTAGATTCTAATTTGTTCAGAAAAAACTGAGTGCCGACTCGTCACTCGTCACTCAAGAACACAAGGCACTCTTTGTCACACCCTTGAAACTCTATTTTGAACCCCTTTAGGGTTCGGGCACCCCAGGTTGGGAACCTCTGTCCTAAATGTAGGATCATTTCTGATGTTTATCAAGAAAGAGAAAGTAACTCATGCACTAAGTAAGTTTTCAAAGGGGCCTAGTAGAGATTTTGGAGGGGACTAGAAAGGGAAATTTTACTTTTCCAAAAGGCAGCACAAAATCTCTGGCATATAAACGAAGGCTCTTTCGCCCATATCCTTCATAAACTTCCTCATCTGGAAATCTTCTTTCCACCTTGTTATTGGTCCTCCAGTAATAAATGGTAATACATCTTATCAAACCTGCATGATGCTTCAGCTTATATGGAGAGCCAAGACTAGGAAGACAGTCAATTGTTTCAAGGTGTGAAGTCTGGAGCGGAAAGCCAAGCTACAAAGGCCTTAAGCATACAGAGGGCCAAGTTAAATGAAAAGCAGTTGGGATGGGAATGGTCCGTTCTTTTGACCCCCTTTGTTCATAAATGCTCATCCTGGAAAGCTGTTAACCCCCAGCTGTAGCTTGTTTGTTTCCCTTTGCACAATGAGCAGATATTTCTTTGCAACTTGGCTCTGCTAACAGAAGTAACAGCTTGTAATGATGGCTGTTTGGATGAATTTCAATTAGTATGTAAAGGGAAAAACAAGGAGGAAAAGAAAATAAACTTGGGAAAAGATGGAACCTAGAGAATAAACTTAGGAAAAGCAGGAACTTGCAAAAAGAAAATACAATATAATATTTAATTCTACACATTAATACAGTTCTGAGTATTTCTGCCATACTACTGATTATTTCCTGCTGGTATGAAATACAAACAGAGGTCATTTTAATTTGAAAGAATTACAACGTTATCTGCCTTCTTATTCAAACCAAATTCATTAATTTAAGTGAAAATAAATTCTGGCTCACAGGAACAAGCTTATATCTGAAAGAAGATCTATCCATTTCCTTTTGTAAGCTGTTTCCAGTAAAGCAAAGCTGGATGGTGGGTTTACAATAACTTCTCTAACTTCTTAAAAAAAAAAATCCTAATAATACATGCAATGGTTGTAGTAGGAGAAAATACATTGTAATTTCCTTTGGAGTAATTATTAGCTCTAATTTAAATTTTATGGAGTTCTGCCACATACAAATATAATGAATTTTTTCTGAAGAACATTATCTGAATTCTGATACATGAGAAACAGTGTTAAAACAGTGGCGTATTGACATCAAGCTGAAAAGTACTTGCTTGGGTCTTCTCCTGTATTGCTATGTATTTTATATGTATTATCCTAGAGAGGCAAGCTAGCTCCAACAGGCCTCCCTGGAAGAAGATTAACCATCCATTAAGAAGCCAAGCCCTCCCTCCAGTCCAGCTCCCCTGATCCAGGCCTTGGAGGTAGAGAAGAACTGCTGGCCCTCATCCCCTTCCCCACCACCACTCCCTTCTCCTTTTGTGTTGTGTCTTTTTAGATTGTAAGCCCGAGGGCAGGGAACCGTCTAATTAAAAAGATTGTATGTACAGCGCTGTGTAAATTTACAGCACTTTACAAATAAAGGTTAATAATAATAATAATTCTCTTTCCCCCTTTTGAAGATGGCAATGATACTTGCCTCTTTGTGTAAAGTGAGGAGACTCAATCTTGGCCTTCAATTTGAGGCTAGCCCATAGATAACTGGATGGGATACAGGAGGTATGCTTAGATTTCTCCATTCCCCACAGTATCTGGAAGTACACTGAGATGTGGGAAGCGAGGGGACAGCATCTACTTTTGAGCTGGAGGAAGGGAAGCTGCACTGAAGCTTTTGGAGCCAAGATTGAGTGCACCCTGGACAAGATGCCCTCTAGAAGAATTCAGGCATATTGTGGAGTGAAGCTGCAGTCGCACCCCATAACTTTATCTCACCTCAGGTCTGCCTGAGAGTCTCAGAGGCTCCCCAAGAAAACAAAGATACTGCATGTGACAGCAGCTTTCCTTTGTGGAGCACCCAATCCATTCCGAAAGAGATCTTTTTAAAAAGGACTGTATAGTGATGGCATTTGAAAACTCTTAAAGCTCATTGGCCATGAATGGGCCCTAGTGGTGGTAGCCCTAGGGGCAGTACTCTTTTGAGGGTTAATCAGCATGTAACACTGCATGTTTACAAGGGGAAGTATAATTTCTCATTTTATGATTTTTTTTTATGCTTATGGGAAAATGATCTGATTTGGTATTCCTGATTTTGGAAGTCTGCCCACTACATTTCCAAATAGCCCTTCCTCTCAATAACTACTATTTTTTGCCATTTTATCAAGCAATCTCAGACTGCAAGGCTCAAAAATAAGATCAGCCATCTTTAAAGTACTGAAATTAAATAGCTGACCTATTCTGATATGGAGATAAAAAGATCAAGTATCATTTACCATGAATAACATAATTTGCTCTGTGATGATACCTGTGTAATAACTGAAGTCAGCATATGTGAATCTCCATGGGGATTCAAATTTTTCAGACTTGTTTTTCTGTTTGATCTACATGTTTGCATCAGTAGGGCTGTCCCAGAATTTATAGACTCATTCCTATTCTTCCTTGATCACAGACAGAAGAAACATTCTGTTAATGGGGGGGGGGGGGGGGCAGAGAGACAACAAAATGTGTATTAGGAAGGCCAGTCAATGTGTATTATTACTCTGATAGTACAGATTTCTGGACATGGTTTCTGAAGACCTACAGTGAGCCTTTGGCATCTGCTGGGGTTTGGTTCTAGGAACCCACACCCCATGAATACCAAAATCTATGGATGCTCAAGTTTCATTAAATACAACAATGTAGTAAAATCATTTCCCATATATTAAATGGTAAAATCAAGGTTTGCTTTTCAGAATTTATATTTTTAGAATATTTTCAAGCTGTGGAAGGTTTAGTACATAGATAATCCATGGAGATAGAAGGCCAACTGTATTCATATTTGCAATAGGAATTTACATGCAGAGAGTAGAGAATATATTGGCGCGTTACAGACCGCCCATTTGGGGCGGCCTGTAACTGGCCCTTTCCCCGCTGGATCGGGGCCTCAGCTGCCACAACGGCAGCCTCAGAGGCCCCAATCCGCCACTTTCCAGGCCGCGAGGAAGCTGCAAAAGGCCGCTTCCCCGTGGCCTGGAAAGGGGTGTCCTCGGGGCTTCAAGCCCCGAGGACACCCGATGGTGGCGGGGAGGAGGAGAAAGGAGCCGCTTGGCCCCTTTCTCCTCTGCGTCGCTGGCGCCACCATGTAAAGACTGCACCCAGCGATGCAAAGCTGGAAGGAGCTCCGAAACAGAGCTCCTTCTAGGGCTGTAGAAAGGGCGCTCTAGGCGCCCTAGCACGGCCCCACTACGTCACAACCATGCCGGCCCGTTTAGAGGCGGCGCAGTCATGACATCATAATGGCAGCCCCCGTGTGGAATGGGCACTGCCATTTTGTATGGACTTGGTCCGTACTAGGGTTAGGGGCGTCAGGAAGTGATGCCCGTTTCTAACCCTAATACGGACCCAGTCCGTAATTTTATGCCTGTCTGTAATGGGCCATTGTTTCCTCACATTTGCATCATTTTGTTTGGAAGCATATGTCTTTTCCAGTCTTCTATATGGCAGTAAATTTTCAGTCTTGCATAGAATTGAGCTTGTAGTCAATGACATCACCCAGAAAGCATTTAAAAATGCATCAGAGAGCAAAGCACAGAAGTCAGATCACTAGGCAGCTGTAGTGGGAGAATTTGGTGGAATGGAGCTCCAGAGGTTTTATCTGGAGATCATAATGAGGGCATTCTGTGGTCTAAAATGCACCTTCATCCCCCACCTTCTTTGGGGTTATGAGTTTTAGATTTGAAATGGTATGTTAGACTGTGATAATAGAAGCAACAATCAGAAGCTTACACAATTGTGTCAGAAAACACTATTGTTTGGCATAGGACAAAAATAAATAAAATAAAAACAATCCAGAGAATTTGAATAGAAAAAGATGCTGAAGCAGTAAGATTCTGGTTGGTGTCTTGGAATATGCACAGCAATCATCTGACAAAAGTCTTTTTAGTGTATCAGACCATTTCTACTACATCTTAAATGTATGTGTATCTTCAACCATAGATAGGATCTTAAAAGAACTTCGTTGGTGAGCAGGAGAGGTGAACTGTCATCTAGGATAACCATAATGCACATTAGAAACCAAACTGCTTGGCCACCTTATCTGTAAAACAAAGGTAAGCCAAGGCTACTCAAAATTCTCAGAAAAAATTAGTAGAATCAGTAGAATCTCAGAAAAATTAGTAGAATGGCGACCCTAAGGCAAACTTCTTGTGTGGTTTTCTTGGCAAGTTTGCTCAGAGGAGGTTTGCCATTGTCTTCCCCTGACAGACTACAGTAAGGGCCTTTTGACAGTGGAACACACTCCCTCGGAGTGTAGTGGAGTTTCCTTCCTTAG
>NC_056522.1:70941546-70976743 GCF_019175285.1 Sceloporus undulatus | reverse complement strand
GAGTGTGTTCCACTGTCAAAAGGCCCTTACTGTAGTCTGTCAGGGGAAGACAATGGCAAACCTCCTCTGAGCAAACTTGCCAAGAAAACCACACAAGAAGTTTGCCTTAGGGTCGCCATAAATTGGAAATGACTTAAATGCACACAATAACAACAAATGGTTGAATTGTGTAGCACCAACTTTGCCACCACAATGTTGCCAACAAATGGCTATTGAGGTAGTTTAAATGCATTTTGTTGTTGTGTGTCCTCAAAGACATTTCTAACTTATGGAATGAAAGACATTTCAAATGGAATGAAAAAAGCATAGGAGAATGGCTCTATGGCAGGACAAAATAATGAGGGTTTTTTTAAAATAATAATAATAATAATAAATAATTTATTTGTTTCCCACCCAACCACAAGGAATCTGGGTGGCTAACAACATTGGAAGTACAATAAAAATACAATAAAATAAAAAACAAACTAATCCCTTCCCAGACCCCCAAACATAAATATTTATATCTGTGAAATAAAATCCATTTGGGCCTTACTGGAGAAACAGCAGTAGTACTGATTCTTTTGCAGTACTTTTTGTTTTACATCAAACAGAGAATTCCTTACCTAACCAAACCCTGTGAAATTCATGGGGTTGCCATAAGTCAAAGGTGATTTGAAGGCACATGCACACATAAACACACAATTCTGGCAAAGAAGTAACAGCACAGCAGAGCTGAAATGTGGTTTCCTTAAGGCACCTTTTCTGTGTCATTCTTATCTGCTGTGGAATTGCGGCAAAGGATTATGGGACACATATTGGGAGGCATTCACAGCTCTGAGCCAATGCTCCATCAGAAAGATTGCTGCTCTTGAGCAGCTCTAAATAGCCCATAATGCAAATTGTGTGCAGGAAGAATGGGAATGGTTGAGAATGTCTTTGGGAAAGTTTAGTTATAGAAAATATTTGCATATGGAGTACACTATGCTTTAGCAACCACAAGACCTTCAGAGATATCCTGCCACAAAAAAATAAAAATAAAAATTCCTGACAGTTTTAAGTCTCTAAAGAAACAAAGCTGGAAGTCTTTTTGCAGACTGAAAGCAAATTTGCAGTCAAGTTTCAAAAATATTTTTTGGATTGAATAGAGACCATTATGGGTCTGGGAGATGGCAAAATTCAGCTCTAGACCCATCAAAACTGCCCACCTCGACAATGCACCAAAAATGAAGGTATAGGATGCTATCACTGGTTTTATGCTACATCTAAAATCTATCAGGAGGCCAGGGAAAATATGCCCTTTCCACTTACTTATTTTTATAACTTTAATTTATTTATTTCATTTAGATGTCACCTTTCTCCTGAAGTAAGACCCAAAGCACCTTCTAAATAATAAATAAAATAAAACTTTTATTTATATCCTGCTTTTCGTAAAAATAATCAAAGCAGTGTACAGCATATTAAAAACATACAATAATATATACATAATATCCCCCCTTAATAAAGAATTAAACAAGTTAGGATTAAAAATTACATGAATGACATTGCGATAATCCTGTCCATTATCCCATGAATAAACAGCTGTCTGCCTATCTTGATTTCTGTGACTGCTGCTTTCTTCTCACCCCAACATCTGGCTGCTTGCTGATCACCAAGGTGTACATTCCATTGCTGCTTTCAGTTGCCACACTGCCCTCTGCATGGCTCAAATAATGTACTACCTTGGCTTCTGCGTGGGTCCTGGCTCACACGTTGTAATAGTAAACTGCCCAAATGCCAAAGACTTTGCAGGGCTCAAATTAAAAAACAAACAAACAAAAAACAGGTGAATAGCAAAACTTGTTAATTCTATTTGGTGCTGCTGTGAAAATATAGTCAGAATGTGACAGACAAGGCAGGCCACTATATATTTTAATGATGGGGTAGGACTGTGATGGGGGTAGGAAATGCAGCTGGCCATTTCAGTGCTACCATGGATCATTCTTCAGAATAGCTTAAACTAGGTTTCAGTCATAAATCCTCCAATCTCCCTGCACCTATCATTTGAAAAAAGTTGCTGGTTTCTTGCTAAGGGTGGGAACATCTCTACAATATGGCACATCAGATTGATTGAGCAGCCACTTGTTTCAACTCAGTCTTCAATTGTGAAGCATTCAGTTTGTGTTTCTGAAGGTCATGTTTGGATAATAGAATGAAATGCAATGTTCAGGATGAATAGACCCCAATGAGGTGGTTAATCCTATCAGATTTTCTGAGAAACAGAAAGCAGGTTTGCTGTGGGGAGCCTTTAAACTTGATTTTTTTTAAAAATTAAATGCCAATAACCTTTTTGTATTTATTGGTAGAAGTAGAAAAAATGGCAGGGCTGTTCCATTCTTCTACAAGGTTGCAAAATTTAAAATAAGCTGATGCAGGGATTTTGTGGTGTAGTGGTTTGAGCACTGAACTGTGATTCAGAACAGGATTTGAATCCCCTCTCGGTCATGAAAGCCAGTAGGTGACATTGAGCAGGTCATACTGTCTCAGCCTCAGAGGATGGCAATGGCAAACCCTTTTGAAGAAACTTGACAAAAAAACCTAGGGTTACCATAAGTCAGTAATGACTTGAAGGCACACAGCAACTACCTTTACATTCTGAAGGTATCTGAGAAAGGACACACTTATTCCTTGCATGTTCCTTGTGGAATAGTGTTATGAAAATGCACCCAGCATGAAAGTAGCTTAAATAGGAAATTAGAAAGGTTTCAGAAGAACAGATGTAGTGACATATATGAAAAATAGGGGTTCAAATTGGGTCTGGGTTTCGGGTGTTATTTTTTGTGCTTGTGGCAATTTATCTGAGAGTGGAACCAGGCTGCTTTCCAAATTGTTGGCTCAGATCTAAACTGAACATTATTGTCAATGTAAAGCCCTAACAGGTGAATGTGCAAACCACTCTCTCGCCTCTAGCTAGTGTACTATGCTGACTCCGCAAGTGACAATTACTAAAGTAAAGCCAGAGTAAAAGCAATCAAAGGCTGGTCCAGAAATTATTTTGGGATGTTTTCTAAAAGCATATTTGGGCTTTCCATGGGTCAGAATATGAGGATATCCCAGAAACTCACTCAGTGCATCTTCCTAGACATGATAATATATAATGACAGGATCTCAAAGAGCTACTCACTCATCTTTAAAGGTGCATACATGTGCAAATCTGTGTGTTTGTCTGTGTGCATGTGTGTTTGCCTGAAAATTTGTGTAATAACTTTCATGGATTTCTTCCATGGTAATTTCTTCCCTCATTTTACCATTTTGACAAAAATGTCTTTTTCTTAGATTAGCAAGTTTTCACTCCTACAGCCTTGTTAAGTTGTCAGTTTGGTTGAAAGATTTACTGCCCCAGCTTTTAAAACTCCAGTTTTCTTATTTCACTAATCCTTTAGTTATTCCTTTGGGTTGTAATACTCAAATGCTTCCCCCTGTCCGTTGCTCATTTTTAAAAAAACAACCAACAGTGCATTCGCTTGATTATGAATTGCTGATGCAGCATTGTTAAACTCAAGTCCTCTGTGTGTATTTTGGCAGAAACAGCGATATTTTCAAGCTCAACGTGTAATATTGACTTGCCAAGATACTCTACAATCCCTTGGGGGCATTTGCTTCCTCCAATCAGTGGCAGAACTCAATGAAACCTGAGAGAGACCCAGTACTCATTAAATACTGTATATGTGGTTTCTACCTTTGTTGGATGACACCTTTGTGCATATGAATGCAAATCTCCAGGGTTTTGTAGATGCCAATCAGCAAGATGTACTGACAGATTAATCTAGTGGATGCTTTGCAGGTTGTTGTTGTGTGCCTTCCAGTCCTTTCTTACTTATGGCGATCCTAAAGCTTTAAATAGGTGGGATGTGCAAGCCCAAGTCCAGGCCCAAACCCTATGAGCCATAACATCAAAATCAGAATTGGCCATCCAGTCACTTTGACTTGATATTACAGTATTTATTTTTTAAAAAATTAATTTTTTTTATCATTTCTGGCCCATAGCAGTTGCTGGGGCCGGGGGGGGGGGGGGCATTCTTATCAAAAGCCTCATTCCCACTATTTTTTAAACTGGATCACAAATTGGTTTGAACCGGTTGAAAGGACCCTGGTTCCCACTTAATTCAAATCACTGAAGTGATTCTGAGAGGGGGCCATGCTCCAGACCCATTTAACCTGCATCTTTTTTACGCCGATTTTTTCCGCTTTTTTAATATATAAATCAATTCCACGCAAGTGTGGAATTGATTCGGAATCAATTCAAATTTACACATTGGTTGGCTAGAACCGAATCATTTTGAATTGATTCATTCGTAAATGGAAACCATAAGTGGGTTATTTTGATGCCAGAAAATGACAGAAAATGCGATTGGGGCATATGTAGTGTAAACCACAATCCGATGACAAGTCAATTCATCGATTTGGATCACACACAGATTTATCTGTAAGTGGGAATTAGTATTTTCAGTGTCCCCTTCTCTGTTACACAGACGGAGACCTGAATTGATGGCTCTAATTCTCATAACACAGCAGAGAATACTTGGCTCCTTACCAGCAGACAGGAATATTTTTAATCTAAATTTAAAGTATTCTAAGAAGTGTCCTCTTGATGATAATGATCCCACACTGTGTCTTGTTTTCTCCCTGGATCCTTAGCAGACGGGTAAATACTGTATTGGTTCTCTCCTGATTTCCAGTATATTGTTTTTGTTGTGTGTCTTCAAGTTCTTTCTGACTTATGTTTTATTTGTTTTGTTCTGTTTTGTTTTTGTCTTGTAATAATGTGTATGTGTTAATGTTGTTTAATTAGTTGGTTATAATTATAATTGATTTAATAATTTTTTAAGGGGGGGAGGGAATTTTGATCTACAATGTATTGTATTTTATTGCTGTTAGCCGCCCCGATTGACCTCAAGGGGCGGGATATAAATAAACTATTATTATTATTATTATTATTATTATTATTATTATTATTATTATTATTGTGACCCTAAAGTGAAAAGCTGAGGGTTTTTGGCAAGATTTGTTCAGAGGGGGTTTGTTTTTGCCTTCCTCAGAGGCTGAGAGAGTGTGATTAGTCCAAGGTCATCCAGTGGGTTTTCATGGCTGAGTAGAGATTTGAACCCTGGTCTTCAGAGTCGTAGTCCAACACTCAAACCACTATACCAGCTCATGAAAAATGCATGTGAAGTTTTTGGCATGGGAACAAGTCCATCCTAGCAGCTCAGTTCTCCAGGACAATTGAGTTCCAACTGATAGAAGGAACCCATGGGTCATATTCAAATAGCTTTTGAAACTCAAATAGATTTTTGTGACACACAACAGGTGTCTGAATTTCCCTGTGGGTTTACATCAAATTTGGGGAGTGGGGTTGAACTGCTTAACAGCTACATTTACTTGCCATTCACATTGCATTCCAGACTCCAAATCATCCTTACATAGGAAGTCTGAACATGTAAAACATACTCTCTGAACATACTCTCAGATAAAAACATATGGTATTACACCTTTTCACTTGTGTAGGAAGGAAAGGGGGATGGCAGTGGGAGGGGAGATTACATTCAGTCATTGTTGGCTGCGCTGCACTTCTCTCCCTTGGAGGGCACAGCATTGACAGAAGAGATGGAAGGAAGGCCTTTCATCTCCTGCTGGGCCTAGGCATGATGGAGATGTGCCTGCCTACTCTTCTCTCCTTCTAAGGCCAAGTCAGTGGCAGTTATAAATCATGTCTGAAGTGCTCTTACATTCTGATCTTACCTTTACCTCTGTGTATGTGCCTTCAAGTCGCCTGTCAACTTATGGTGACCCCATGAATTTCACAGGGTTTTCTTAGGCAAGGAATACTCAGAGGTAGTTTTGCCAGTTTCATCCTCTGAAATATAGCCCACAGCACCTGGTTGTTGGTGGTCTCCCATCCAAGTACTGAGCAGCACTGACCCTGCTTAGCTTCCAGGTTTAGACAGGATCTGGTATCTTTAGGGTATTTAGGGCTTTATCAAGATGTAATTCAATGGCACAAGCAGTTTATCTAAATGCCATGGGTGAGAAGGACTAGAAGACAGCCTTCCTCAAGGTGGACTACAGTTGCCATCATCCTCAGCCAATTTGGCTGAACAGATTTTTTTAAGGCTGTTGTTGACTGGGTTCTAGGTGTTTAGAAACACAAAGGAGTAGGAGGGGAAAATCAAGAAATAGGCAATACCTAAAACTGTGGGGGTTAATCAATGCTTGAAAAGCTGTTAGAGAATAAAAGACTCCAGCAGATGTATATGGATGTAGAAATAGAGCTTATTTCATTGTCCCCGCACACCTGTGCCTGGACAAGAATGTTTTGCCTTCTGGTGGACTTTCTGTGCTGCTCTTTGACTAAATTCCAGAGATATTATGTACCCTGCAGAAATAAAGAACTATTTATGCCTTGGACATTGAGAAATCCAAAAAGATGTTGCAATGATACAGAATGGTTAGACAATCAATTTTTTCCCCTCTAGTGGAGCCAGGAGTTAAAATCTACCCAGCTGTCATAGATCAGGTAAAAACAATGATGGCCAAGATTTCAGTTTTTGGCTCAGGATTTGAATCTGAGTCTCTCACACACAGACTCTAAAACTCAGCCTTATATTCCCAGTATGATGCTGATGTATTGTGTACACTATTTCATTTGAGTGGAAACATAAAAAAGTGAGGTAAGAGAGGAACACCATTGAAGAAACAAAATCTGAAGCAAAATACAATACCTGTTGATTGCTCTCAGACAGATTGGCTGCTGCGGAGTGTAACACCTAGGATATGGGCCAGTTCAAACCTAGATCTGTTTCAATTGGCATGATCTGTGTATAATCAGTGCTGGTGTTGTTTGGACAAAGATGCCTCCTGTTTGAGGAAGAACATTGGTTTCCTAAATCAGCATGTTTCTTTTCAAATAAATGCAAGCCTCTAAGGAGGCAATGGTTAACAATTCCTTCTAACACAAAAAAACTCTATGGAGATTATCGCACTGCGTTCTGAGAACGTTCCATATCATCACGTGATGAAAACGTTCCTGGAACAGATATTACCGCATTAGAAATCAAAACGTGATCAGAACGGGATCAGAACGGCAGTTTACCGCACTGCGATTTCCTTTTCTTGAAACCGTTCTCAGAACGGTTTGCTGTATTAAGTTTTTGTGGGCTGTCTTCTTGATGCGTCGCCATCTAGTGTTGTGGACGGCTGGGAGGGCGCTGCCCCCAGGAAAGAGGGAAAAGGGAGGCTTGGGCCATGGAGCTCGCCTCTCCTGAGTCCCTCGGCTTACTGAATCCCTCACCTCCTTCCCCATAGGAATCAACCCAAAACCGGAGTTTTAAAAGGGCAGTGAGCCCTATGGGTCTTCATCTGGGGGGGGCAGAGATGCTTGGCTATGGGGTTGTCCTGCCATCTCTCCCTCTCCCCTCTTTCCCCATGGAATCAATCCAACAACGGAGCTTAAGAGCAGTGAGCCCTATGGGTCTTCATCTGGGGGGAGCAGAGGATCTTGGCTATGGGGTTGTCCTGCCATCTCTCCCTCTCCCCTCTTTCCCCATAGGAAAGTCCAAAAACGGAGCTTAAGAGCAGTGAGCCCTATGGGTCTTCATTGGGGGGAGCAGAGGATGCTTGGCTATGGGGATGTCCTGCCATCTCTCTCTCTCCCTCTTTCCCCATAGGGAAAGAATCCAAAAACGGAGTTTAAAATCTCTCTCAGATGCAGACCCAAAGGGCTCTCCTCTGCTTCTTTTAAAACTCAGTTTTTGGATTGATTCTATGGGGAAGGGAGGTGGGGGATTTCAGTAAGCCTAGGCTCTGGCCGGGAAAGTGCTTCTCAGCCTCACTGCGAAGTCTTCCCTCGAAGATTCTCTTGGGAGGGAGAAGGCAGCCCCTATAAAACGCTGGGGCTTCATATGCTGGCATATGTTTGAAGAAAAATAGGATAAAACCTATGTAACTTGAGGGGCCAAGGGCAGAGTCCCCTCCTTGGCAGCCTAGGCTTTAGGGGCTCCACGGAGTCCCTTCAGCGGAGGGAAAGGGAGGGACTGGCCAAGGGCAGAGCCTCGGCAGCCATAGCAGCTCTTTAAAACCGGTTAGAAAAAGAAGAGTCCTCTGCTGTCAGTCCCATTTCCCCTTTTTTGGCAGCTTGACACCCTTTTGCTTCCTCTGTGTGTGCATGTAATGTGTTGCCTTCAGGTTGTGAGCTTCCCTCCCGCTTTAACTCTTGTCTGGTCTTTGCTATGGAATTCTGGGAGTTTTTTGCTTGCTTTTCTGTGGTGCTCCAAACAGAGGAGCTTTTGTGGGTTCCCTCTTTGAGGGAAGGGGGAGAAAGGTCCTGGGCATCCCTGCCATCCCTGCCTCCTGCAGGCTGCAGCACAGGAGCCCCGCTGGATATGACACCAGAGGCCCCCCGCAGAAGCAGCCAGACCCTCTCCCTCTGCTCTCTGCCCTGGTCCCCTCTTCCTTGAGGGAGGAGGAGCTCCCTGGAGGTCCTTCAAGCCGAAGGAAGCAAGTTGCCAGGGGGGGGACTGGGCCAAGGGCCAGAGCCCCGGCAGCCATAAGCAGCTCTTTAAACCGGTTAGAAAAGAAGAGTCCTTGCTGTCATCCCATTTCCCCGTTTTGGCAGCTTGACACCCTTTTGCTCCTGTGTGTGTGCATGTATGTGTGCCTTCAGGTTGTGAGCTTTCCTCCCCGCTTTAACTCTTGTCTGGCTCTTTGCTATGGAATTCTGGGAGTTTTTTTACTTGCTTTTCTGTGGTGCTCCAAACAGAGGAGCTTTTGTGGGTTCCCTCCTGGAGAGAAGGGGAGAAGGTCCTGGGCATCCCTGCCTCTGCATTGTGACAGCAAGAAGCCCCACTGGACCTGACACTAGAGACCCCCGGAGAAGCAGCCAGACCATCTCCCTCTTGCTCTCTGCTCTGGTCTCTTCTTTCCCTCTCTTTCCCTGCTTTTCTCTTCTCTTTCCTTTCCCACCTTTCCTCCCTTTTTCCTCCCTTCCCTCCCTCCTTCTTTCCCCCCTCACACACACACACCTTCCCTCACTGCAGTCGCTCGCCTGCCTGCCTCCCTCCCTGCCCTTCATTCTTTCAAGCCAATCAGAAGACGGAGGATGAGGGAACGGATTTGAGAACGGATAAGAATACCGCCACACACTTCTCTTGGAACGTTTTCTCATGTTTCCGCTCTCTGGGACCATTCAGAACACATTCAAATCCGTTCCCTCCTGGGAACACATTTGGAAACACATTTTACGCGTTGAGAACCCGATTGGAACACTACGTGCGGTATACTCAAATGCGTTCCGTTCTCATCACGTGATCAGAACGTTCTCAGAACCCAGTGGCGATAATCCCTATGAGTTAGGAGTGAGCTGTCAACATGATGGCACCAAGGACGGCATTTGAATTAACTTGCCCAAGGCTGTATGGAATGAGTTTGCTGGAGATAGATAACCAATGTGTCTATCAGCTTCTGCCTGAAATGATATCACAACGCAACACTGATCTTGGAAATGACACAACCACCCCCCCAGGGCAGAGATGGAAATAATGTTTGAAATATTTGGAACTGGTCAAAACAATATTTCTCCAGTGTCCTGGACTGTAACAATCTTCACTGTTCAGGATTTACTTCACTGTTCAGGAATCTTTGCAAAATTAGCACATTTTTTTCCTACTGAAAGCAAGATTTTCTGCACATAAAGACTGTAACAATATTTCTTACCAGGCAATATTGTTTCCTATGCCGAATTGCCTGTTTTTCTTACACAGAGAGACGGAAAAACAATGCATTCAATTCTGGTGAAGACGTCCCCACTTACCGCATTTCTCCAAAGGAAAAAGCATCTTCTGCCCAGAAAAGCATATTTATTGCAGAAATTATTGTTTTCCTGCATATGCTGTTTTTCTGCAAAAGCAAAAAGAAAAACAAACAAAAAACTCACAAAAAACCTCCCACACCCAGCATCTGCCGATTTTGCACTGAATAAGTACTGAACTGTGAACAGTCTTTCAAAACACATCAGTTTTCAGATTACTCTCTTGCAGAGGGAAGAAGTTTGCTAAAATTACCCATTGCTTCCTTTAAAAAGTGAATAATTAACGAAAGAATTCATCCTTATCTCAGTGCCAGTGCAGGCTAGCCTATTTTAAACACTGCTTTGAATGATTCAAGCTCCAACAATAGTTGACAGGGGTGCATTATTTGACTCAAAGCTTGTAAAAGTTACTTTCGGGATTACAACACTAGAATCCTTCAGCACTGCGGCCGAGCTGGAGTGGGGAGATCTGAGAACTGTAGTCCAAAACCAACTTTTCCAAGTTCTGATTTGACTCTTTCAGCACAAACAGATCTTACCAGATGCTACATTCTCACAGCAGATCACATTAGAGCTTCTACCCTAAACAAAAATAGGGGGGCGGCAGGGGTGGAAAAGAGTTGCTGTCAACTGGGTATTACAGGAGAGCTGAAAATATTTCCGTATTCCACATAGCATTATTTTCTCTTGCAAGCAGAAGATTGCATGTCAGAATGCTTCCTGGCATTTACAAAAACAAAAAACCCTAGTATTTTAGAGAGAAGCTTCTTTAAGACCCTTCTTCATGTGAAGGAGTCTTGCTTGGTTTTGTTTACATGGGAGGCATTCAAACATACAGTATCGCTTACAGTATATCAGCTGGTGGCTTTCAATGTCAGTGATGGAGTGATTCATTTCACCTTTTTATCTAAACTTTGAAAGTTGCCTTCAAGTTGTTGAACATTATGCCACACAACACATTTAGCCCTTTGCATTATCCTTCTAAAGTTCCATCTAACATCTAGAGTGGATTTGCCAACCTACTGACCCGGAGGACACTGTCCACAACTGATCCCTGGCCTTCTCCAACAGGGATTGCATGAATGAGGGGCACTGCTTGCTATTTGATTGTCTACATGCTTAAGCTAGTTCTAGACTAGTTCTAGGCAGGCCCATGACTGTGGCTCCTTCAAACATAGTAGGTTTAACTTGTGTGTTTCTTTTACTGAACCAACTAATTTACACCATACAGTGAACTGTTACTAAGATCCCCTTTGATGAACTTACTGGTATATGGTCTCATCCGTAGACATGCTGAAATACTTTGGTACAAGAAACACAATACAGACAACTGCCTTGAGCATTTGGCAACCCTCTGAATATGCCACTGTTAGTACCACAAACCCCTCATTTTCTTTTCTTTTCCATATCATAGCTGTCTCACCTCTATTTCTGGACCCACTGGACTAGGTTATGCTTGCAGCTGGACATAATCCAGAGAGGAAGCAGGTGTTGACTTAAACCAATGTCCTCCCCTCGATTTAGGACAGCTCAAGGCCATAAGGGGTTGCACTTCATTCAATTAGATTTGAGGGATGCTGGGGGCAGTGTGAATTTGCTGATTATGCAAATCCATGGGGTTTTATTTTTAAACACATCTGATGAATATTTAATTTGGTCCCCCTTTCTTCCCTGCTCAGATGTTTGTTCTACAGTGATTCCCATCACCACCCTGCGAATGGGTTTATCTGTCCAGAACTGGCTTCTCTAATAAGATCCCTGCTCATCTCAGGGATTTTTGGCAAGTCATTGATATTGCTGGGCTGGCAGCTAAGCCACATGCAGTGGGTTGTGTCTATCCTTAAATACAATAAACTGGTTTCATTGCAGATTATGTCCAAAGTACTACACCTCCTTGTTTATTGTTTGCCTGTGTAATGAGGGAAGCTGGGCTTTGTAGTGTGAAAAATATTGGTGCAGTTGCCTTTAAATAATAGATTGTGTTGAAATTATTGACACAAATAAACACTGGCAAGATAATATCTGCATTTTTGGGAATTCAGGATGCTGTAACTAGTAACCAAAATCTGAACTCTCTGCAGCACGAATTGCTTGCTGGTCAGGGCAAGACTGGGGGAACATGTTATGGGCTGTGAAATTCCTGAAGGGGGTTTCATTTTGAATCTCCCCAGACATGTTTTGAGACAAATGCACCTTGCCTCCAAAACACTCAAGAGCTTTGTCTTCACTGGTCTGCCCTTCACTTTTCTCGTTAACTAAATCCGACTTTGGTTTGGTTTTCCGGATGTTTTGGACTTCAATCCCAGGTTCCCAGACAGCATAGCCAATGTCAAGAATGCTCGGAGTCAGTGTTCTAACATCTGAGAATCACAGTTTGAGAGCTACTGCAGCAGACTCTTATATCGACAGCTTGCCTTATATTTAAGGGGTTTTGCATTTTGTAAATTTGGCTCTTTGTGTTTGTAGAGAGTTTACCACACCACACACACACACTTTTGTAATTGAACAAAATAATATGGAATAATTCTCAATGCGAGGCATTCATTTTGTGTACAAAGTGTAATGTCTTGAAAAATGAAGCATTGTAGGCATTATTAGTTACAGATAATGATTTTCAGTGTCTCTCTCTTTTCTGGGTCTTGGTAAAAAATGATGCTGTGTTTTGTTTTGCTTTTTAACAACAACATCATGAGGGCTGAGTCCAAGTGAACTTTTAGGAGAAGCATTTCATTATGAATGGTTTGAGACTTTCATTTCAAAGCTCTCTTCTCTCTCTCTCCACTTTGTACATATCTCGCTTCGGAACACATCACAAACCCAAATGTATTTATGGTCAGAAAATTTGTACATTTAGGAGTCTCTGTTGCACAACAACAAATTCTATTCAATTATTTAATGCAACTGAAAAAAGGCATAAAATTTTGTATGTTTCAAAATGCACAAAGGCTTTAGCTGTTGAGTGAAAAATATAAAAATTGTCAGAATGCATATAAAACATGCATAATGTTCATAACACAGAAACATCAGAAGTTACCTCATGAGTCATGAGTCTGTCTAGCTCAGTATTGTGTGTTACTCCAGGTTTTCAGCTTATTGTACTGTATTTGTGAAATGCCAGGATTGAACTTGGGGCCTTTTGTATGCAAAGCACATCTTCCACTAGAAAGCTACGGCCTTGATTAAAAACAATGCAGGCAAGCACAGGGGAAATATGAAACAATCTGAAATGTCGCAGCTGAGTGGACAATACAGCTGAGGACTTAGATGAATAATATTGTAAAGCTTGTGTTTTTCCCACTTTTTAAATCTCCCTCTTTAGCTACTGAAGTCAACACATCCTTCTTCTACCACTTGTATCCCTCCCAAGGAAATGGTGTGATGTTTAAAACACAAAAACCCAAAAGCGGCCATAGTCTGGATCCAATCTATTTGTTTGTTTTCTTTGTGGTAAAGAACAGCTTGGTTCGAGATTTCCAGCTGGTAAAACTTTCACTCCACAAATTCCAGTGTGAAACAAATGGGCTCCTTGCCAACAGTTTCCCTTTGGAAGAACTTTCAAAGGAGCTGTGCGGGACTGTCAGGATTTTGTATCCAATTGGCAGGGGGGCGGGGGGCTACAATTTAGCATGCAAGGTTCGTGGGAGAAGAGACAAGCGAGAGAAGGGGGGCTTTTGGAGGTGAGGCAGGGGTGGGACCCCAAGCGTAGGCTGGTTATTGCTCCAGTTCCATCATTACTTGTCTGAACTAAACTGTAGTTGGTTCTCCTACACACTTAATTATATGCATTTTTAATTCAGACGTGAATCGTTAAGTGGATCTTGCAGTTGCCCCTTCTATGTATGTATTAGGCTTGTTGATTCTCTAATTTGTACTTCTCAAGGCCTGTTACAGACAGCCAATAATAAGCGCTGCTTCGAGTCACAGTGGAGTGTTTCAATGATGCATGTGTCCTAAGAGTCCAGAAGCCACACCAAAGCCACGCTCTAGTCCTTAGGGCTGGAGTGTGGCTTTGGTGCGACTTCTGGACTCTTAGGACGCATGCATCATTGAAACACCATATCTCTACTGTGACTCGAAGCAGCTTTATTTTGGCTGTCTGTAACAGGCCTAAATTCTTCATTAAGAGGTACATTTAATTTTATTCACATGTGCAGTTTTCTCAGGGGTTCAGCTGTATATTCTGGCCCAGATCTTATTTAATCATAGAGGAGTATAACTGTCCACCAGTGAAGTTGCACAGGAGGTCTGGAAAGGAGGGACAAAGGAGGTCCAGGACGGGAGGTTTCAGCACAACAGAGCTCTCCAGTATCCACCAGCCAATCTGTGGCTATTTAAGTTAAGAAAGGTCAGAACCGAACCCAGCACTGTCTGTCACTACACATCTGGGGGGAAACCTCTGTGCCAGTAGGTACTGGATACCTCCTTGTCCAATGTATCTACACTGGCATAACCCTCAGTTATGCCTGCATAAGTCACCAAGAGGATTCTGATCTCTGTCTAACATGGTTCCTACTTCCACCTGATATCCACCCAGTGTTGCAGGTAGGATTTATATCACATGGATAGCTGCACATATGAAAGTGTGCAAATTGCTATGAAACTATATTGGTTGCTTCCTGTGGGGAAAAGATATGTTTGGGAGGGAGGAAAGGTTAATACTGGTATTTCCCATTCTTTCTCTTTTGGTGCTAAAACAGCCCAGGAAGTATTCAAATTCTTGAGTCATAGAAAGAAATCATGTAGAAAGAGATTCTGTATAAAATTACATAGTAGAAAATGGACATGCAGAGAAATGGGTTTTACTTTTTGCAGAGTTGTTCTCATGAATGTGCAGAAAGCAACAGAGTTGCTGTTTTATCTTCATAACTGATCTTTCTTCTGAAGCAGAAGATCCCCCTTGAGTATCCCCAGATGTTGAGGGACTGTAATTTCCAGAATCTTTAAAGACTGGCCAAACTGTCCTGTAATTATGGTTGTGTACTCTGATGATCTCTGGGGACCCAGAATTTGGAATTTTTTCTCTAAAAGTCTGAAGGGAGTGTAACCCAGTTATAAGTAGACAGTGTGCATGCAGAAGATCCCTGGTTCAACCTGGGGTAACTTCTAGGAAGCGATCCTTCCTGAAACTCTGGAGAGCTGCTACCTGACAGTACAGATAGTACTGAGCTAAATGGACCAATGCTCTGACCCAGTGACCAGAAGCTTCCTAGACATCTAAATATCTTAGCCTCACATCACAAGAAGTAGATTTGGCTGGTGATATGCAAACTCTAATGCCCAATTTATTTCTACCCCGATGAAAGGGGATTCAAGTTTCTTCTGCACAACTATGAAAGCTGCAAGAGCCTTGGCCTCTTTTTCAGGTGCCCTTTCGAAGTCTTAAATTGAGTGGATTACAATGTGAAGTCGAAGGCTTTCATGGCCAGCATCCATAGTTTTTTGTGGATTTTTCGGGGTATATGGCTATGTTCTGGAAGAATTTATTCCTGATGTTTCACCAGCATCTCTGAAGATGCCAGCCACAGATGCTGGTGAAACGTCAGGAATAATGTCATCTAGAACATGGCCATATAGCCCGAAAAACCCACAAAAAACTATGAGTGGATTACCATTACTGAATCTTCCTCATACCTAAGAATGTTGCCTGTGCTACTCTGTCATGTGATTTACTTTTTTATTTCACCTGAACTTGAATTTGGAGCATCCTTAGCCAGGCCCCCATGGTCCATGTGTCCTGAACGGTTCTTACAAAATTGTTACAATCATCACCATTATTGTTGTGATCATCATCTTCTTCTTCATTTTCGTAGTATTTCATACCATTTGCTCCAACTGCTAAAACAAATGAAAATAGAATTGTATGAGCAATTGGTGCCTTAATGTTGTTCCTTGAAATGAACCCCATGTACAATAATCTTAAACTCTAGCAAGAGGACTGCCCAGTGCCCACCTTACCCCCCTCCCATTTTAACAAAGGGCTTAAAAAGTCAGCATCAACCAGACTTTGTCTCAATGGAGCTGTAAACAAATGTAGAACAGGTTAGACCTCAAGTTGGTGGATGGTTTCCATAGACAGAGGCAAACTGTTGATTCAGTCATCATAAAGCAAATACTAGCTTTGCAGAAAGCTAAAACAGTTGCTAGCTTATGGACAAAGAGAGAAAGATCAGAACAGCTATTAACTTCCTCTAAATATATTTAAACCGGATGTTGCTTCCCCAAGTGAAAATCTCTCAACTATCATACCTTGCAGCTGTCTGATAATTGGGTCAGAGACAAAGAATCAAAGTCTGGGATTTTTTTGGAAAGGATGAACACCAGGTTTTTGTGTTTTAGATGGGTTTTACTTTAGAAAAACAATAAAACCCCAAAGTTTTAATGAAAGATCAGCTTTAAACATCAGTAATCTGGCCAGACAAGAGCAGGATGAGGAGAATGTTTGATGTAAAATCAAGGTCGTGCCCTCAAAATCAGAGACAGACTTTGAGAGGGGTGTGTGTGAACCATTAAAAAGAAAAAGAAACCTGAGACAGGCTTTCTTCAGAGCTGCCAAGCCCTCTGCTCTACTCTGCTCTGCCTCTCTCTCTTCTATGAACATACAAGTCCCTGTTTTTTCTCCCAAATTCATGGTATTGTCAGAGGAAAGAGAAATATCAAATAGATAGCAAATCAAGAAAACTAGTTGAGAAGTTCAATTTAATCATGCATCTAAGTTGTGTGTGGAAAGTTCATATTTTTTAAGTGCACCTCTAAGAACAGATGCAATGAGCAGGCTGTAACAGAAACCCTCCAATTTGCTTCAAAGCAGGCTAAAAAAAAAAAAGCAGAAGAACAGTAATTCATAGTTCCCCTTCCAACTTTCCTCTCTGAACAGGCAGAACAGCATCTGGCATGGAGAAGGTAAATCAGAAAATGGGTGATTGTGAGGGATCTGCTTGGAGCCAGGTTTCTGGCTCTCACTTATCTCCTGCCCTTAAGACCCAAGCTCTCCACCTCTGGCATTCCAACAAGAGAACCATGCAACCAGAGCAGATGTAACACTGGTTTCCTGGAAACTAGGGCATTGCAGATTAGGGGCCAGCTTTATGAATCTGTGGTTCTTCCCTCTCTGGAGTAAATTACTCTGCCTTTCCCTGTTGGCTTCAAGCATAGTTTAGCATTAACACAGACTAGCCATGTGTCCTATTTTGCAGAAGAGAGTCCTCTATTGGAAGACCTTCTTTAGGGCAAAGGTTGTTTAGTTCCAGTCCCGTTTAAAGGTACCATAAGAAGAGCAAATAATGGTAGCCTTGAATCTGCCTGTCAGTCTAGTCACAGTCTTTCTGTTTGGGTGAGATGAATTGTATTTTCATTTAAATTATCGTCATTTCTAAGGACTTTACCACATGAGTTCTGTTCTCGCAGCAGTCACACAAATAATAATAAAATGGGAACATGCCACTTTCCAATAGCAATAGCATTAGCATTTACATTTCTGCACTGCTTCATACTGAACTAAGTAGCCTCTAAGCAGTTTACAACGTGTAAGCTAATTGCCCCCAACAAGCTGGGTACTCATTTTAGTGACCTATGGAAGGATGCAAAGCTGAGTCAATCCTGGAGCCCTGGGATTGAACTCACAACTTTGTGGCTGCAGTACTGGCATTTAACCACTGCACCATCAGGGCTCCTTTCCAGGCAACCATCATCACATTTCTCTCAATCATGCAACCAGGGCTGCATCCACACCACAGAAATAATCCAGTTTGACACTGTTTAACTGCTATTGCTCAATGCTATGGAATTGTTGTGCCACAACAAACTGCAGTTCCCACAATTCCATAGCACTGAGCCATGGCAGTTAAAGTGGTGTCAAACTGGACTACAGTATTTCTGCAGTTTCGATGCTGTACAGGACTGCTGTCTCCATTGCATTGTCTTCCTGGCCTCTTCCTTAACCCTATCTCCCTGCCTTATGCCCTACCCAGCGTGCCTTTTGTTTTTGTTTTTCCTCTTTTCGGCAAAATTCCAAAACTCTTCTGCCATGATTTAAGACCTAAAATGTAAAAAAGGATGGAAGAAACTAAATAAATAGGGAAAAAAATAAAGAACGGTAATTAAGGCACTTTGGAATATAAAGGGGGATGGGGATGGGGGAGGAAGGGACACCAACACCACCTGATTGCCAAACACACAACTACTCTGGGAGTGACATTTTGCTCCTGGGGACTTGTGCACTTGCCAGGTCATTCATGAGTTTCCCTGTGAATGAAAAGGGATGGGTCAGGGAAAGGGCAGCTATGGTTCAAAGGCAGCACTATGCGATGAATATTGCCAAAGCCATTTCTTTCCCATTGTAACCCTGGTTTAAAAGCTGTGTGTAGTAACATCCTAAATCTGCATCTATAATATGAATGTGTAGCTGTCCAGTTTTGTGCAAATCATTATTCTAAAAGATGATCCATTTCCCTTTTTTAGTAATAGATATGTGGCCATCCTAATTACATGCAGTTATGCTGAGTTACATTTGTCTTTACATGTACAATTTTGCCAATGTTAACTATGATGAGCAAAGAAGTTCTCTCTTAAGACGGTTTTGCAGGCCTGCATCAAATCCTGTTTTCAAGGATTTGAAACCTCCTTAGGCTACATGGATATTTCTGTGATTGGATTTCCTAAATCCATTTCAATAGGCTTCGAGACCTGATTTATTTATTTTTTTACAGGGAAGATACCTTGAACACCCTGGAAGAGACACGGAGAGTGTGTCCCTGTTGATTTCCCTGACTTTCCCAGTGACTTTGACACCATCAGCCATGTTTTTTTGAGCTAAGGTTTGGGGGTGCCATTTTTGACTGGTTCCACTAACCCATGGATGGTGGATTGAGTTGCCAAAGTGAAAACTGGAGAGGGTTTCTGTAGAGGAAGAATTTCAGCAGGAGTTTCTTGTCACACAACCAGGTAACACCTGCTGAAATTCCTTCTTCTACCAGCCATTAAAGATACAGGATCCTTCTCCTGCCCACTTTGGCAACCCTAAGTGAAGACCAGAAGGAACCTCCTGAGGCTGCATCTGGCCTGCAGGCCAAAGGTTCTTCATTCCCTGGACTAGCCATTTTTTTGTGCGGGGATTCTTCATGTCACTAATATTTCATTTTACATTCTGTGAAGCTCTGATGTGCGGTCAGCGTGAGACTGATTTCCTAGTGTGCGGCAATACCCATGGAGTATGAGATTAGGGATGCCATTGGGAATAGGAGCAGGAGAAGAAGGATGCATAGGTAATTAATAAACTGTGTATATTGCATATTTAATTTCAATTAGAGATTGATAATGTGTAATGAATGAAAGCCTGCCAAATGGCAGGCTTAATGAGTTACACCATAGAAATAGCTTGCCATTCTGGTTTACAACTGAATGGCAGCCTTTTCTAGATGGTATATCAGAGAAGCAAGCATTAGCCCTACCTTTAATATTCTAAAGCCAGCAATGAAAGGGTGAAAGGAATCACAGTCTAGATTAAATCTTATGAAAGCTTATGAATGCAAAGGAAAAGATGTCACAAGGAAAGCTTATTAAATCCAAATATGATTAAAGAGAATCTTTATTAAATATGCAAATTTGCATTATTCTCCCTCACCTCCCCAAAAGGACCAACACATTTCTGTATAAACTCATCACCCTCCACACAACCACCTTTGAAGGTAAAGAGGAATGGAGCTGGTTGAAAGAAGGCAATTATAAAAGAAAGCAGGCATGAAGTGATCTAAGCTATTCATGAGGTTATAGAATACATTGATTTTGGCTCTGGGCCTTTTGACATGGTGCTGTAGAATTTATATGATGCATATAACATAGCAACAGCTCCCCAAGCCTGCACAGACCCTTGGTTATAATTGGAATGTTGGAATGCAAGTATTCAGCCCAGTAGCTGTGCCAAAAAACCCAGCTCTTTTGTTCATTAAGGCTTAGCAACAAACAGTTCTCTGACTTTACTAAACTGTTTACTTCCCACTTGAATTAGCAGTGTCTCTCAGCAGCCATGAAGGGATTATTTCCTTTCTCAATAGAAGAGAATGGGAACAATTTGTGTCACTAAAATGTATGTGTTCGCTGAAGGACAGGAGAAAGAGAGGTGAAGAGGTAGGATCGTGTAATCTAGAGCCTTCAGTGCATGTTTATGTAGCTTCTGGTGAAAACAGGTTTAGACTCAAAAGTAGGAGGAGTGAAGATAGGCACAAGGAACATTAACAATCTAAGATATGTAGATGACACCATACTACTAGCAGAAAGCATTGCAGACTTGGAACTATCTATCTATCTATCTATCTATCTATCTATCTATCTATCTATCTATCTATTTCTATTCTACTTTTCTTCCAGAAAGGGATCAAAGTGACTCACAAGATACATTTCTAGGAAGGTCAAAGAAGAAAGTGCAAAGGCGGGCTTACTTCTGAACATAAAGGAAAAAAATAATGACCACGAAGGAGCTACATAAATTCAGCCTAGACAAAGAAGATTTCAAAATAGTTAAAGAGTTCCTGTACCTTGGATCGAACATCGATCAGAATGTAGACTGCAGTGAAGAAATCAGAAGAAGACTAGGAATGGGAAGGGCAGCTATCAAAGAACTAGACAAGATCCTATGGAGCTAAGAAATACAACTGAGCACTAAAGTTAGAATCGTCCATGCCATTATATTCCCCCATCACTATGCAAGAGACGGACAGTGAAAAAAGCATACATGAAAAAAATAAACTCATTTGCGATGGGGTGCTGGAGAAAAGTGCTGAAGATACAATGGACTGCCAAGATGACAAACAAATGGCTCATAGAACAGATCAGGCCTGAACTTTCCATGGAAGCCAAGATGACTAAACTGAGGGTGTCATATTTTGGCCACATCATTAGAAAAGACAATAATACTAGGAAAGATGGAGGGTAGTAGTAGAAGAAGAAAACTGCACACCAGATGGATAGACTCAATCAAGGAGATCATGGGCCTGAAGTTGCAGGCACTAAGCAGAACAGTGGAGGACAGGGGGTCTTGAAGATGTCTCATGCACAGGGTTGCCATGAATTGGGGCAGATTCAAGGGCAGTTAACAACAACAACAACAACAACAACAACAGCATTCAAGGACTGGTATGGTGGTAAACAACTGCTCTTTCTCCCTAGATATTACTGAGTCTGTGTTCTCATCCGTGAGATATCAGATTATCTTCTGGGTTTATATAAATTAATTTGGCATTTATTTCATGGACCTAGAGCTTGGAAGTTACAGTTTTTGTAATAAAGTAATTCTCCTAGAATCCCCTGGCCAGCATGGCCATTGCCCATAATGCTTGGAAGATTCTTGGAGTTGTACTTAGAAAAATAATTTTTCCAAACTCTTAATATCTGTCAGTTAGCAGTAAGATGCTTTTAAGTTAATAATGTATGTTTTTCATTTTGCAAAGTTAGTCAGGCCAAATCCACATTACTGCTTTGGGTCCCATACCAAGAGAAAAGTGGGGTATAAATTGAATAAATAAATAAAAATATAAATAAACTACACATGCCACTCTAAAGCAAGACTCTAGGAATTTATTATCCTAATCCATTCAGTGAAACATAATTATTCAACTACTATATAAAAAGCATTCATATAACTTTTTTTGTTGATTGCCCTCAAGTCAGCCCCAACTCATGGCAACTCTGAGAAATCTCCAAGACACCCTATCCTAAATTGTTCTGCTTAGGTCTCTTAAATTCAGACCCATGATCTCCTTGATTGAATCTATTGATCTAGCATGTGGTCTTCCTCTATTTCTACCTTCTACTTTTCCTAGCATTATTGTCTTTTCTCGTAAATCATGTCTTCTCATGAGGTGGCCAAAGTATGACAGCCTCAGAGATTTAAAGGACATGTGGTAGCAGCACGTGCATTTGTTCATAGCTGGATTTTCAAGGAAGGCAGAGGAGCCTGGTGTAACAGGCTGCCTGCCTGCCCAGACTCAGGGGCCATTCAGACTACGTTTTAACCCGGATCCAGAATCGATTCTTGCACATGAAGTTCATATTGGGCCAGAATCTGTCACAATCCATTTCGAGGCTTGCACAAGCGTTTCGTGGCAAATGCCCCTTAGCGCAGGTCATTTGAAATCGGGGAAAAAGCTGTCTCTTTTGAAAAAACCTGGGTTCCACGAAATATGAACTTGCACCTGATCATGACTGGGTCAAGTTCAGGGAGGGATTAAGGTCAGAGGGCGGGCAGTGGGAGGATCATGCCTCCCCTCTCCTGCCGGCTTTTTGCAAGCGGCTTTTCCCCTTTTTGTTGTTGTTGTAATGACAGATTACGTGCATCCTGCGTCTCTTCCTTCTTCTCTTCCCTTGGCTTCCCTGCCTTCTCCCTCCTCTTATTCCCCCTCTCCCTCTCCTGTCACTGCTTGCCCTCCTTTTTTCCTCCTCCTCCTCTTCCTCTGCCAACGCCACCCCCCCGTGGGCTCTTTCTCCTTTTCCTCCTCCTGACCTTCGCTTCCTCCTGCTCTTCTTCCTTCTCTTCCTTTTCCGGTTCCTCTTCTTCCTCCTCTCCCCGCTTCCTCCGCACCTGCAGTCGAGGAAGAGCAGAGGAGAGGAGGAGGAGGATGAATGCACAGTAGGTGGGGTGGGCTGGGAGTGACTCCCAGGAGCTGAAGTGAGGGAAGGAGTGTGTGTGTGAGGGGGGGGGGGGGGCAGGGAGAAGGAAGGAGGGAAAGGAAGGAAAGGAAAAAGGGAGGAAAGGTGGGACAAGGGAGAGAAGAGGAAAGGAGGGAAAGGGAGAGAAAGAGAGAGGGAAGGAGAACACGGAAAGAGGGAGAGAGAAGGAAGGAGGGAGGTACAAGTAGCGAGAAAGAGAGGGAAGGAGGGCAAAACAGAGGGAAAAGAGAGAAGGAAGGGAAGGAGGGGACCAGGGCAGAGAGCGAGAGGGAGAGGAGGCTCGTGGCCCGGCGGCACGGGTCTGGCTGCTTCTGCCGGGGCCTCTGGTGTTGTATCCAGCGGGGCTCCTGTGCTGTCAGCGCACAGGAGGCAGGGATGCCAGGGATGCCCAGGACCCTCTCCTCCTTCTCTCTAGGAGGGAACCCATAAAAGCTCCTCCATTTGGAGCACCACACAAAAGCAAGCAAACAACTCCCAGAATTCCATAGCAAAGAGCCGGACAAAGAGTTAAAGCGGGGAGGGAAGCTCACAACCTGAAGGTACACAATACATGCACATGCACACACAAGTTGAGAACAAGTTGACAGAATATGTGCACTCAGCCGCTAGTTTTTTTAAAAAAGGAGGGGGGGAAGCCCCCATTCTGTTGGCCAATTGTGGCAGGAGACGTCACCTCTTACAAAAGCAGAAGATAATTTGATTGACAGCAGGAGCCTTCTTTTAAACTGGTACCTGCAAATGTGAACTCTCTCCAAGGAGCTGCAAGGGCATTCGGGGGTAAATAACCCCAAATAAGGTAAATCGTAGTCGGCACTTGCTTCCGGAGAGATTCGGGAGGGGGTCCCCTGAATCTGCCCAGTTCCATCCAGGGCAAAAAGCTGAGTCTGAATGGGACCTCAGTTGATTCAGTGGTTCTCCTCTAGAAGGGACTAACCAACAGGAATTCCACCAAGATGTTAACAAGAACATCTCCTCACCACATTATAATGCCTTGTGAGCTGCTATTCTCCAGTCAACAATGAGAATATAAGCAACTCTGTTGTTATGTTATCTTTAAGTTAACTCCACCTATGGTGGCTCTATTTTTTCTTGGCAAGATGGATTGAGAAGAGGTTTACTTTCACCTTCCTCTAAGGCTGAGAAGCTGTGATTTGCCTGAGTTTACCAAGTAGGTTTCCATAGCTGAATAGGGATGTAGACCGTGGTCTCCCAGAGTCCTAATGGGGCACTCAAATCAAACTGGTTCTATAAGCAATTCTATAGATCTTTATTTCTTACAGTATTACAGAGTACAAATGATCAGGGGTGACTTGTGGTCCTTCTAACCACTCAAAGCAGGTGAAGAAAGGTGGTATTTAGATAAAACAATGACATACAACATAATGAAAACCCAGTTACTAGCTAGTATTGTGATTTAAGCTGTTTCATGACTAATTGTGAGATGGCTTACAAACTGGCCCCTTCTAAAGGTTCCACCCGTAAGGCAAAACCATCTCAATCACTCCACTCCATTGTCCTTTTTTTGAGTCTGACAGGTGATGAGAAACATGTTTATTTCCTGTCACAGAACAGTTGGACACAGGAGAGGCAGGAACAAATTTATTAACTTGGCCTCCAGCTCTTGGCCACTCTCTCTCCTTTCTTTATTCCCTTCTGGCGGCTTTGGCAAAGTACATCTTGAGCTGCTCCTTTGTTTTGAATGAAGATATGGAAGAAATGAAGGTGTGCTACATTTCACAGCCCTGCTTTCACTTTCTTCCCTCTACCTGCAAGATCTCTGATAATTCCCTACCTTTCTGTTCCTGTCTGAAATGGCTACAGCAATGGGTCCAAAGCACTTGGCATAGGACCACTTTTTCTTTGGACCTTTCCCAGGGCAAAGGGTCAGTCTTAGCACCACTTACTTGGCTTGGATTCATCAAGCACTACAATGAGTTGCACAAAGTGCAAGAAATGTGTAGTATAACCCATACTTATTACCATTACACCAAATTTATTTACAAATTGTAATTTACAATTTCAGAGTATTTAATTTATTTAAATTATGAATTACACTTATACCCTCTACTCTTTGTCCTCACAATCTTCCATGTAGTTCCAAAACAATTTTCCATACAGGTTTCAACCATACTGGAGAAATAATCCTGTTTGACATCACTTTAAATGCCATGGCTCAATGCGACGGAATTCTAGGAGTTGTAGTTTGTTGGAGTGCCAGAGCTCTCTGACAAAGAAGGCTAAATGTCTCACAAAACTACAGTTCCCAGAATTCTACAGCATTGAGCCATGGCAATTAAAGTGGAGTCAAACTGGATTATTTTCACAGTGCAGATGCAGCCACATTCAGTTTACAAACTGGCTAACTTCTAGCAGCAGGCTTACATTATGTGTCTTCTTGCTATTTCTTAAAATAAATTGCTCTGTGATTCCATTTTGTTAAACTAATGTGCTGCTCATCTTTTACAAATATATCTTTTGGGAAAATACAAATTCATGCCAATAGAAATGTTGCAATAAATCAGCAATGTTCTGCCAGTCCACTGTCCTAGGGAGTTTACTAGACCACTATGAACATCTAGTTTTGTGAACTGGACAGAAAGGGAGAATGTTATGTGAATTTTACTTGACTTTGATGACTTCAAGCACCCTGTTTGATATTACAAGGTCAGCTGAAGATGGGGTTGTCTAGACATTACATCCACAATTTGGAAAAGTTACTTTTTTGACTTGCAACTTCCAGAATATTTTAGCCAGCATAGGCACAGGCTATGCTGACTGAGGGTTTCTGCATGTTGTAGTCCAAAATAAATAACTTTACCAAGTTTTGGTGACATCTCTCCTAAGGGAAAAAAAATCTGCCCATTGTTCACTTGCTTATATTTATTAATTGAAATATGCACATTCGTATTGCTGTCATTTTAAAAAGTGGTGGCCATGCGCTCTCCAGATGTTGATGTACTACTATTCCTTCTGCTCACACCACTGGACAGGCTGGCTAGGACTGATGGAAACTGGAGTTCAGCAGTATGTAGAGGAGAGGATGAGGACATAGTTCTTCAGCCCAATTCTAGGTAGGAGTAAATTTTTAGATAAACCTTTAAAATTGATTAGGCAGCAATCCCAAGTAGTGATTTATGCAATTAATGATACATTAACATGTAAATTGAAAGTGAAGAAAAGATTATGGAAAAGAAATGATTTTAATGAAAGATGGAAAAAATTATTGAAAAAGTATTAAGAAAAGAAGATGGAAAATTACCTTCACGAGATGAATTAAATTTTTGATTGGAGTATATGGATGGGAATGGCTCTGGGGAAGGGGTGCATTGAGGTGCTATTTAGTATAAAACAAGTAAAGAAAGCATATATTTGTATGAAGAAAGTGTAATAATTTGTACTGTAAAATTTAAAAATATTAATAAAAAGTAGTGATTTATGAGAATTTTAGATTTTTAAAAAATATATATTATTGCATTTGAATCTGCTGGCTTGTACTTTACTTCTGATTGTTGCATTCACACATGGAAAATGCCCCTCTGATGTGATTTTTGTGAAACCTCTGAACAGGCATCACAAATGACACTGTGACTGCCTGCTTGTAAGTGAGCACCCTTAGGCCTTATCACATGAAGGGTTTTGCAGCTCAGATCCGGAGTCACTGCGGGTCCAGCCATGCGTATTTACGTTATAACATGATGTATTATCAGACATGATTGCATTCTATGGAGGGTCATTCTGAGGCAGATCCACAGTCAAATCGGAGTGACTCCTCATTTTTGTGAATTCACTAACAAGCGAATTCACAAAAACTGTTTCCAAGCTCATTTTGATTTCACTTCGAATTGGTCTGGTATGGAAGATCACCCTGATCTCGTCCCCAGTGACCCCCTGCCCCATCATCCCCTGCCTCCTCCTTCACTCCGATCTCACCCTCTCTGCCACCCTGCTACCTTTCCTGTCATTCCCTGCCTGCTTCTTCACCCCGATCTCGCCCCCAGTGACCCCCTGCCACCTGTCCCATCATCCCCTGCCTGCGCCTTCACCCCGATCTTGCCCCCTCTGGCACCCTGCCACCTGTCCCATCATCCCGCCTGCTCCTTCACCCCGATCTCATCCCCTCTGACACCCTGCCACCTGTCCCATCATCCCTTGCCTCCTCCTTCACCCCGATCTCACCCCCATTGGCACCCTGCCACCTATCCCATCATCCCCCGCCTCCTCCTTCACTGCAATCACACCCCCTCTGGCACCCTGCCACTTGTCCTATCATCCCTTCCTTGCTCCTTCACCCCAATCTCGCCTCCTCTGGCACCCTGCCATCTGTCTTGTTTGCCACAAGTTAAGTCAGAAGTAGATTTACCAGTGAAGGACGGACACAACTTACTGCTGGAAACCAGAGACAGTAGTTAGTCCCAGATACAGTGGATTTATTCAGTCAATGTGTTGTCATACCAAGTTCCGTAGTTGGGACTAACAACTGGATTTAGCTTCAAGCTTTTCCTAGCCAAGAAATCTACTATAGCAATTGATCAGGAGCAGACCACCTAATTGAGAACAGCTAGAAAAAATTCTCCAGTCTGGTTATTGCTTGGATTTGCATGTGACGCTTTATAAAGCAGGCTGTGCATGTTCTACAGAAGTAAATCTTTTCACAGACCTGAATGGCAGAAATCTAAAGAGCTACAGCAGGGCACTTGTATCTCCTTTTCTTCTTCCTTTCAGATAAAAATTGATTGGAATTAACTATGGCGGGGTACAGACCGCCGCTTTGCAGCGGTCTGGCGCCGCCGCCAGAAGGTCCGCGGGGGAGCTGGAGCCTTCAAACGGCCCGACTCCCGCGCGGACCGAAAAAAGAAGCTCCAAAATGGAGCTTCTTTTTGCGTCGCGTTTGCGACGTAGCGAGGCGCCAGGGGCGCGCTCGCTACGTCAGCAGCGGCGCGACGCGTCTGGACGCTGTGCATCCGATACGCAAAGATGGCGGCGCCCATGTAGAAAGGGCGCCGCCATCTTGTACGTATTGACTACGTATTAGGGTTAGGGGGGTGCGGAAGCACCGCCCCTTCCTAACCCTAATACGTATTCAATACGTATTTTTTGGCGGTTTGTAACCCGCCTATGGGACTATGTAAGTGGACTTACATCTGCAAGAAATAGAACTTTGCAATTTTGCAACCTCTGTATTAGAAAGGGGCTGCCATGATGCTACTATGTAGGGGAGCCAGTGGCCATTGTATATAAGGACCAAAGCACAACAAGACCTTATGCACATCAGGTGCTCCCGATGCCCATCTGGACAATGGCTAGAAACGATGATGTGCATCTGTAGAACTCGGTGGACATTTGGACACCAGCTAGGGAGTGCCAATATGCATCAATAGAGTCTGAAGTACATGGAGCACTCGTGCTAGTGCCTTGCTATGTATTTGCATAATTTACTAGAAGGATTCCATAGTGCCTCTACTACATAGTTAAGTATGCATAAAATTACCAGTGTAGACCACATTAGCATTGTGGCCATTGTCTTGTACAAACACACCTTAATAGATTTGCAGCATCTTTTTCCTTTCCTTTTACCTGCACTTAGGATATGCCTCTTTAAAAGCAGGCACAGTATTAATATTGACAATGCAATTTTCCCCTGTAGAAATTCATGCTAAATCCACTATTAATATAATGCATAAACATGAACTGGAGAGTCTGTATTTACATTCCATTTATCCAGAATTCATAAATGTTTTATATGAACTTCCTTTCTGCAGTGAAAAATTAAGTGCTTACATCAAGGTCAGCCCTTTCTTGGGAGGGGAACTGAAGAGGAATAGTTATAGATGTGAAATTATTACAGGGAGGGTTAATTAACACTTGAATCTGGGTCAAAAACTGCATATTTGCTCCCTCAGCTAATACTTTAAATGTGCCAAAACATTTCTGGTGAGCTGGGATTTCCCAATCTTGTTGAAATGTAGTGAAGAAGAATATGCAACATCTAGGTGAGCAGTCAATGATATCTAATTTCCATGGCCTAAATCCAATTGCTAATCCCAACTGGAATAAAGCCTTTGAATAAACTACTGCATGATAAATCGACACATAGGGAAATCACATTGTTTTTATGAGTCTATTCTAATAAGAACTAGTTATTGGATTTAGACATGAAGAAGAATCTGGAGCAATGGTAGGGAGCATTCAAAACAGGTGTTTTTCAGCATACTCAGTGGTGGCTGTCCTACAGAATGACATCAACATCAATCTATGTCTACTAAGCACATTTCTAGACTTCATATTTGATGTTGATTTGAATACTGATTATTTGTTTTGTTTTTTAATGGGGGGGATCCAAACAGTGCTCTCCCACTCTAAGCGTTGTCCCATTTTTTCTTCTGTCAAGTCCCCATGTTTTTCCACAAATGGAAAAATCTCTTCATTTTCTAAACTGCAATTATTAGGGATGGGGAAAAAAACATTCACTTAGTCAAACAACAAATTTGGTCAAACAACAAATTTGACAGTTGGGAAGCTCCACTGGGAAGAATACAAGACTTGTGAGAATGTTACACAATTTCCCCCCTGTATTTGACATTCTGAAGTTTTGCAGAGGGATTATTCTGTGGATAAAAACGTGTGTGTGCGCGCGTGTGTGTGCGTGTGTGGGGGGGTTTGTGCAGAAAACAGATATTTTATACAACCCCCCCCGATCTGCTCCCCCCCCCACACACACACAGAATAATTCCTTTGAAACAGTTCAGGGTGTTCAAATATGGAAGGAGCACTGGGGAAGATTATTCATTGTTTCCTGCAGTTGGGGGGAAACTACTATAATTATATGTCCTTGTATGCAAGGACAAAATACTCAAGGATTTGCATCCCTTTTACATCATGGCTCAGAATAAGTATGGAAAGTGACCACGTTATTTTTCTTGTTTAAAAAATGTGGCACTGACAGCTTTATCAATATTTACAAGATTGTAAATGGGAGTTATAGTCTCATAGCTTTTGGGAATTATGGAACATGACTCCCCCCCCCCCCCGTCAAATCTCTCTCTTAAAGCAATCAAAGGTTTTCCAAGGCACCGTAGATCAGGGTAGTGGAAACAGAAGTGTTCTCCTGTTGAAGGGTGCATTGACACAAGCAGTTGAAGCAGGGAGAAGTCACAAGGGGATGGATTTATTTCTAACAACAAAGATGAAATCAGTGGGATAGAAATCCTTGAATCCTTGGCTGAGAGTTACCAGATATAAGGAGAAGTTAAACATAGTCAGATACATACTCTGAACTTAAGCTGTTTCAATGAATTTAGGGAAATACTGGGTCTGATTCCATGGTCAGAAATAGAATCATAGAATCGTAGAGTTGGAAGAGACCACAAGGGCCATCCAGTCCAACCCCCCTGCCATGCAGGAAATCCAAATCAAAGCATCCCCAGCAGATGGCCATCCAGCCTCTGCTTAAAGACCTCCAAGGAAGGAGACTCTACTACATTCCAAGGATGTTTGTTCCACTGTCGAACAGCCCTTACTGTCAGGAAGTTCCTCCTTATGTTGAGGTGGAATCTCTTTTCCTGGAGCTTGCATCCATTGTTCTGGGTCCTGTTCTCTGGAGCAGCAGAAAACAAGCTTGCTCCCTCCTCAATATGACATCCCTTCAAATATTTAAACCGGGCTATTATGTCACCTCTTAATCTTTTCTCCAGGCTAAACATCCCCAGCTCCCTGAATCTTTCCTCATAGGGTATGGTTTCCAGACCCTTCACCATTTTAGTCGCCCTCCTTTGGACACGCTCCAGTTTCTCAACATCCTTTTTAAATTGTGGTGCCCAGAACTGGACACAATATTCCAGGTGGGGTCTGATCAAAGCAGAATATAGTGGCACTATTACTTCTCTTGATCTAGACACTATACTTTTATTGATGCAGCCTAAAATTGCATTGGCCTTTTTAGTTGCCGCATCACACTGTTGACTCATGTTCAACTTGTGGTCTACTTGGACTCCAAGATCCCTTTCACATGTAGTCTCATTCAGCCAGGTGTCCCCCATCCTATATCTGTGCATTTTATTTTTCTGCCCTAAGTGCAGTACCCTACATTTCTCCCTGTTGAATTTCATTTTGTTAGCTCTGGCCCAGCTTTCAGGTCTATTCAGGTCATTTTGAATTTTGATCCTGTCCTCTGGGGTATTAGCTATTCCTCCTAATTTGGTGTCATCTGCAAATTTGATAAGTATGCTCCTAATTCTGTCATCCAGGTCATTGATAAAGATATTGAATAACACTGGCCTCTATCTAAAAGACCTCCTAGAATAACTATTCAGGAAGCTCAAGGATGAAAGTACAAAGGCAGGCTTATTGTTGAACATAAAGAACATATAAATATGACTGCAGAGAATTTACACAAATTCAACCTAGACAGTGAGGAAATATAAATAGTGATACCTGGGATCAAACACTGATCAGAGCAGTGACTGCAGTCAAGAAATAATAAGAAGACTAAGAATGGGGAGGGATAACTATGAAAGAACTAGAAATGATCCTAAAATGCACAACTGAGCACAAACGTTAGAACAATACAAGTCATAGATGTTTATCACACTATACTCTTAAAGTGCTACTATTCCACTTTGACTCCTCTAGCTGCCTCCTGTTGCATTCTGGGATTGGCAGTTTTAAGGAGGAGTATTTAGAATTCTCAGGCAGAGAACTTCTCCTTCCCTGGAGCCATTTCCATCCTTATATTCCATCCAAAATTTCAGTTCATCTTGTGGAGGTAATCTTCCCTATTCTTTTCTCAATACTTTCTCAATAAATTCTTTCCAAATCCCCTCAAAATAATTTCTTTTTCATAGTCTTTTTTTTACTTTCAATTTACATGTCAATTTGTAATCAATCACTAATTTCCATACCTCGTTATATCAATCCTCCACTTCTACATTTATTTTCGTTTTCCAACACCTTGCTATAATTAATCTCGCTGCTGTAAACAAACTTGTTATGAAATCTTTTTCTTCTTTTTTCCATTTCTCTAAGTTCTATAATGATAAGAAAACTATACTTGGTCTTCTATCTATTTTTATATTCATAACATTTTCTATTTCTAATATCACTTTCCCCCCCAAAATTTTGTACATATTTACATTGCCACCACATATGCATGTATGACTCTACTTCTTGACAGTCTCTTCAACAATTTTTTGAATTATTCTTATCAATATTATGTAGTCTCACTGGAGTTAAATACCATTTCCAAATCAATTTATAATAATTTTCTTTTATCTGTACCAATAAATTTTTCAAATGTCTTTGTGGAAAGCATGCTTATTAAATTTCCAGATGACACCAAATGGGAGTAGTAGTGGCAAATACCCCAGAGGACAGGATCAGAATTCAAAATGACCTTGACTGATTGGAGGAGTGGACAAAATCTAACAAAATGAATTTCAGCAGGGGTAAATGTAAGAAACTACATCTAAGCAAGGAAAAGGCCCAAAATGTCATTCCTGTGAAGTTTTTTCTTCTTCTCTCTTTGTAAAAGAAGTACCATTACTTCCCCAGATTTATGATGACATGGCACTGTGCATTTCTCCATTTCTTCCTCCATCATTTTAGCTGCCATTGACAGGATCAGGAAAATACCCCATATTGTGATATTATGATGCAAGGGGGCAAATTCTAAGCATGGAAGGAGTCTTGAACACTAACATGACATTTTATGCAAAGGCTCTAGCCATGTATGCATATATTTAAAACTTTTATAACATGAGTGGGTATCCAAAACCCTCCAGATATATTTAGTCTACAAACCCTATCAGTCATAGCTAACATAGCCAAGGGTGAGGGATTGTGGGAGACTGCAGTTCAAAAACATCTAAAAGTCCATAGCTTTCCAACCTTGCTGTTTGAAAATTTGCTCACTCTGGACTGATTAACTCCTTTTCTGTTCCATTCACTGTGCCTGGCACTGTCAGTGTCTGCTTTTACTTGACTAGGTAGGGAAGTTGAGAAGAAGAGTGAGTGGATGCACACAGATTTCAGTACATTTTCCTATTTCATTATTGTTTCTTTACTACAACAGCATACTGTACTTGGTTTTATGCAGAAAAGGTTTAGAAAGCTGTTTACAGGAATATAACCAGCCTGTCAACAGTATAGCAAGCCAGCCATATGATTGTATGTCCTCCATGTATATTTGATTGCTCTTTGACATTGTCCTACAATACAAGGGTTCACATATTGGTTGAGCAGTGCATAATCATGTTGTAGTGTCATGTATTATGGTTGTTGATGATGACGGTGTGTTCTGATCATAAGAATAGGGGCAAAATCTGAATATCAGTTCCAAAATCCAAAGTTTTATCCCTCCTACTGGCTCTCATCTGAAAGATGCATAAAATTGGTGTTCTGACTCTGGCTGTCAGCAATAAGAAGCAAATCAATAAACATCTGTAACCCTTTTGCTGCTCAAAAGAAGTGGATGAAATCTGCATGCACTATTGCATGCTGTGGCTTAGTGGTTAAGATGCCAATTCTGACAATTGGAAGATCGGAAGGTTGGCAGTTTGAGGCCCGAGTTCTGCATGATGGGGTGAGCTCCTGTCACAGCTTCTGCCAACCTAGCAGTTTGAAAGCATGCAAAATGAAAGTAGATAGATAGGTACCACTCCGGGGGGAAGGTAACAGTGTTTGGTGCAGTCATGCTGGCCACATGACCACCAGAGTAGTCCTCAGACAATGCTAGTTCTTTGGCTTAGAAACAGAGATGAGCACTGCTCCCTAGAGTTGGTTATGACTAGACAGTCACATCAAGGGGCTACATTTACCTTTACCTATAAATCTTTTGGCAGGAGTGTAGCCCTGACAAAGTTCAGGCAAACAGAAACAAAAACAGGTAACATGAAACAGTCCAGTGCAAGCTATCACCTAAGCTTGTTTTCTTTAGTTCTTTCTGTATGTATCATGGTAGGAAAAACCAAAAGAGCTAATGAGTTTACTGTCCTTAGGTAAACTCATTAGCTCTTCTGGTTTTTCCTACCATCTGTACGCCGACGACACCCAGTTGTATCTTTCCACCCCTGACCTTTCTCCAAGGCTTGAACAGCAAGTTTCGTCTTGTCTCGCAGTGGATGCACCATCGGCGTTTGAAGCTCAACATGTCCAAAACGGAGCTTCTTGTCTTTCTTCCTAAGTCCACCCTTCAACACTCCTTTTCTGTCTCTGTGGACAACATTTCTATTCAACCAGTCCAGCAAGCCTGCAGTCTTGGCTTTATCTTTGATTCTTCTCTGTCATGTATCCCTCAGATCCAGACCACAGCCAAGGCTTGTAGATTCTTTTTATACAACATTGCCAAAATCCAACCATATCTCTCTGCCTCTACTGCCAAGATCCTGGTCCATGCCCTAGTGGTCTCACGACTTGATTACTGTAACATCCTCCTGGCTGGGCTTCCTCTTTCTCACCTCCGTCCTTTAATTTCTGTCCAGAATTCAGCTGCACACATTATCACTTCCGCCCACCGCTCTGACCACATCTCTCCTGTGTTGGCATCCCTTCACTGGCTCCCCCTCCCTTTCCGTATTCAGTATAAGCTCCTGCTGTCCACGTTTAAAGCCCTCCATGGGCTGGCCCCTCCATACTTATCAGACCTTCTTTCTCCTCACCTTCCCACTCGAGCCCTTCGTTCTGGTAGTCAAGGTCTGCTGTCCCAGCCCAGGATTTCCTCTGCCCCATCTCGGATTCGCCCCTTTTCACTCGCTGCCCCTCACTCCTGGAACATTCTTCCCCCACGAGCAAGAGCCATCACTTCTTTAACCAGCTTCAAAATGGAGCTGAAGACCATCCTGTTCAGAGATGCGTTCCCAGGCATTGCATAATTGTCACTTGCCATTTGATGTTCTTTTGTTGTCTGTTTTATTGAATCACTTCCTGTACTGCCATGTGTTTTATATGTATTATCCTACTAGAGAGGCCCCTTCCCCAGCACCTTTCCCTTCTCCTTTTGTGTCGTGTCTTTTTAGATTGTAAGCAGGGAACTGTCCAATTAAAAAGATTGTATGTACAGTGCTGTGTAAATTTACAGCACTTTATAAATAAAGGTTCATCATCATCATCATCATCATCATCATCATCATCATCATCATCATTCACACAAGAATAAACCTAACAAGCCACAAAATAATAATAATAATAATAATAATAATAATAATAATAATAATAATAGGATTTATTTATATACCAATCACTGGGAATCCGGGTGGTTTACAACAGAGGGGATAATAGATGGTTCCCTGCCCTCAGGCTTACAATCTAAAAGACATGACACAAAAGGAGAAGGGAATGGTGAAGGGGGGGAGGGGATCAAGTCCAGCATTCTCCTCTCCCTCTGAGGCCTGGACCAAGGCAGATGGACCGGAGGGAGGGCTCTTCTTCTTCAGGCTAGCCCTGGTGGAGCTGGGCCTGCCTGGTCAATTCCCTCATAGGCTGGAGGATGACAGTTATGGAGGGAGGGGTCTCTTCTTCCAGGCTAGCCCTGATGGAGCTGGGCTGCCTGGTCAACTCCCTCTCAGGCTGGAAGATGACAGTTATGGAGGGAGGAGTCTCTTTCTTCAGGCGAGCCCTGGTGGAGCTGGGCCTGCCTGGTCAATTCCCTCATAGGCTGGAGGATGACAGTTATGGAGGGAGGGGTCTCTTCTTCCAGGCTAGCCCTGATGGAGCTGGGCTGCCTGGTCA
>NC_056522.1:70940428-70941536 GCF_019175285.1 Sceloporus undulatus | reverse complement strand
ACTCCCTCATAGGCCAGAAGATGACAGTTATGGACGGAGGAGTCTCTTTCTTCATCCTAGCCCTGATGGAGCTGGACCAGCCTATTCTCTCCCTCACAGGCCAAAAGATGACAGTTATGGAGGGAGGAGCCTCTTTCTTCATCCTAGTCCTGATGGAGCTGGGCCAGACTAATTCTCTCCCTCACAGGCCGAAAGATGACAGTTATGGAGGGAGGAGCCTCTTTCTTCAGCCTAGCCCACTAGCCCTGATGGAGCTGGGCTGCCTGGTCAACTCCCTCTCGGCCGGAAGATGCTTGTGGAGTTGTTTAACAATTAAAATCTTCAGTTATCAAAAACAACATGAAGGAAGGGAAACACATCTTCATTTTGTTTTAATAACAGAAAAAATAGATACCCCAGGAAAGGATATGCCAGTGAGCTTGATATCTACTCTAGGAGACTTCTGTAAAATTATTTGAAGCACCTTTAAAAAACATTTTTGTGGATAATCCCCTCAATTGACAATGCTGTATAATTATAATAGTATGTCAAATATTATCAAATCAAAACACTGATAAAGAATATGTCCATCTATGTATCTATACATATGTTCACCAATGTGTAATGTCCATTATTAGCTACTCCATTTCTATAATAAATCATTAACTGCTATACTAGATTTGAAGGGTCTTAATGGAAGAATACATGAGAATGCCCAGTCTGATTAGAATAAGGACCATCATACATTAAGGCATGGGAAGGTTGTGTTGTGCTTAACTAGTTTGCTGGAATTCTTTGAAGATACTCCTGCCCTGATAGATAAGGGGAATTTAGTGGGTTTAGAAAATTTTGATTCCTCAAAAGCATAATGTAGGATTCAAAGTTGGAGATTAATGACTCCAGGCTCTTTCTTTAAGTGTGCGGTACAGGATAGAAGCAGTGTGAAAAACAGGCACAAAGCAGAAATGAAAGATAAAGAAGTGATATATCCATAGATCAGAATGCTAGATAATAGATCAGATAGCTAGCTTGGTAGGAGATAGATTAGTTTATAGATAGATAGGTGGATAAATGAATAGATAGATAGATAGATAGATAGATAGATAGATAGATAGATAGATAGATAGAT
>NC_056522.1:70935942-70940418 GCF_019175285.1 Sceloporus undulatus | reverse complement strand
CGATAGATAGATAGTCTGTGACCTTGCCTTCTAAGAGGTACTCAGCATTTAAGAATGTGCTGATTAAACCTGTAATGCACTTGAATATCAGCTATCCCAAAGTTACTCCTCTTGTTGCCTTGATGCATCTCTTTGTTTCTGTGTTCCAGTACCTTAATTGCCAGACAGGAGGCCTATTAGACTGTAATTCACTGTTTGAGGGGAATGAAAAGGCTAATTTTCTCCCACAGGCCTTCATTATCTCCCTTAGACCTACAGGAAAAACTCCACAAAGCATAATTATCATTCGTTTCCAGATTATTTTGCCTGAATGCACTCTCTTTTCTTCACAATGTAGCCTCTCTCCTGAATCTGTCTTATCAGAAATAATAACAGAGAAATAAGAGAGGACATGGATTGCTTTAAAATGTATTGGATGTGCCAAACATCTTCAAAGGCAAAAGGCAGGAAAATACAGAAGGAAAGGGGTGGGATTAAAGAGGCTGCCCAGTTGGTTGTGTTTTGTTCTCCTTCAGTGGAAAGTTCAGAGCAGCTTTTGCCATATCAGTTTCTTCCAGAGAAATGAGTACAGGAGAGCCAGGAGATGCCCTTACCCACAGTCATAAGAATGTTAAATCTGAACTGACAAAACATAATGCTGAGTTGTATTATCTCAGCCGTAAAGTGACTCTTCATGTGTGACTGTTCAAGTGTTGAATTTCTCTTTTTCCAAGTTAGGTAACATTTTTTTTTCAGGCCCCAGGTATAATCTACAGCCAGTCTGAGAACACAGGTATGAAAGGAGTGTTTTCTTGACTTTCCTCAAGTGGCAAAATCTCCAGGACAGCACAATCAAGTTTTGCTACTATTAGATTAGGGATGGACAACCTTTTTGTCACTGAGGGCTTCACCTGGGGCTGCATGGCAGGTCAGAGGATTCATATATGCACACATATGCCTGTATATGCAAATACTCTTCTTCACCTCCATCTCAGGATACAGGATGGAAAGGTTGCCTTGCCTGGGGAGATCTAGGGATGATTTGAGTGGGGGTGTTGGAAAGACATACACATATCCTTATGTGCCATTGACCACTCCTTCAAGACTGCTATTCCTTAGAAATTCTCCATCAGTAAATGATGAGGGAGGTGAAAACCTTTCCACCCCAGCAAACCTCATTGAGATTATAAATCCCACTGCCACTTGCAGGGGTAGCTGGAGACTTCCATATCATGTGTGTTGTAACTCACTCCCTGGATATCTCAGACAAGGAGGAGGAGGAGGAGGAGGAGAAACACATTTGAAAAAGCTGTAGCTACTTATGGTAGATCCGTCTCCGTGTCCAAGCAGATGGGGGCTGGGGCAGTAGGGGTCCCTGCTCTGCAGCAAAAGTTGGCGGAAGCTGCAAAGGCTCAAGATGGCATGCCCCTATGCTTTGCTGAGCTACATGGAGAGAAACACTGATCCCAGTACCTGTTAAGTAACAGAGGCTGACCTAATCAGGCACTTCTTCTTCTTCTTCTTCTTCTTCTTCTTCTTCTTCTTCTTCTTATTATTATTATTATTATTATTATTATTATTATTATTATTACACTTTATATAAATAAAGTGTAATAATAATAACAACAATAACAACAACAACAATAATAATGAGATACATGTTGCCTTGAAGTAACTGCTCATAAATATCAGGTCTCGCTCAGCCTTAGTGCTGATTACTGTTTTACCTTGTTGACAGGCCATACTCTCTCACGTTCCTGGTTTCCTTGGATTGGCTACATTTTGGACTACTGTTTACTCCTTGCTTGCTCATGTCTCTGGACTTCTGACCCGCTGTAACAACTTCTGGACCGACTGACAACCACTTTTGTGCTTCTCCCAGTCTGACAATCTGTGACTGCTTCCTCAGGCACTTGGTGACTTGTGTTCAGGATAGGTGTGATGAATGCACTATGGATACTATTCCAAATGTCAAATGAGTGATCCAAGATTTTGAACATAACTTGTGGATAGGGCTCTTGGGATACCACCTCTGCAAACTGAGAGAAACACTCAGCATAAGGACATCATGTGGTGGTGGTGGTTTGTCTTCAAGTAGTTTTCAACTTACGATAACTCTCAGACAAACCTATCATGAGTTTTTCTTGGTTCCATATATTCAGAAGGGCTTGCTTTTGTCCTCCTCTGAGGCTGAGAGTGTATGACTTGCCTGAGATCATCCAATGGGTTTCCATGGCTGAATAGGATTTGAACCCTGGTCTCCAGAGTCAAAGTCCAATGTTCAAACCTCTACACCATACTGGTGTAGAGTACCAACAGTAACTTCATACATAGGCCTAGACTCCTAATGAATTCATAGCTAAAGGTGTCCCTAGGCTACAGTTGTTCATCCAAATCACTTACTTGATTGCTCTGATTTTATAGAGGAAGAGTTTGGCATCATAGCCTTGTCATGAGCCCCAATTTTTGTAATTGGACAAAGGTCCATAAAATACAGATGAGTGAGAACACACAATCTCCAATATGATGTGAGCCAATTTCCAAATCTCATTGAAGTCTGTTGCAAAAAAACCTCAGTAGATCTGGGATTGATTTGGTTGACGTTCGTGTTAAGGAAGATGACATGATGAGTTCTGTAGGTTTCCCAGAATAATCTCAACATCTGACTCTTGTAAAAGTCTGTGCACAAACACAGCCAAGCCAAATTTACATAGCTGTAGTGTGATGTAGACACCCCTTTATTTATTACATTTTTGTTTGTTTTGTAAAAGCAAAGAATCAAGAGCTGAATGTCACCACTCACATCTAACAAATTTGGGGGCGTCTTCCAAAGAGGCAGCTGTGTTTATTACTACAAGACATGCAAAAAAGTGACACGGAGACCAACTATTCTCTCTCTCTCTCTCTCTCTCTGTGTGTGTGTGTGTGTGTGTGTAGTCAGTCCTTCTTATCCATGCATTTTTAAACCATGGATTCAACTATCAACAGCATGCTGCCTCCTAATCCTTACATAGATAGGTATATCTGGTAGTTGCAAATGGTTCAACTTCTCCCCCTCCACATTACACTATTTCATGTTAAATTTATGCTGCAGCCTCTTGAGAACATGTTTAGGGTCCAGTGTGGCTGGTGGGTGAGCAGCAAAGTACCCTTTCTCACTTGCCCAGTAACCATGCAGTCCCCCTGGGTGTACTGCCCCACGGGTGACACCTCCACTCGAGTATCACTCAGTGCAGTTCGCACTCCCTTAGAGACACTATTGGGTGGCTTTACGTTTACTGTAATGACTACACAAATCTCTTTATGTGGCTAGTAGTGCAGGCTAGATTTCACCCCGTCTTAGATTCCCCACAAGAAACTTGTGGGGCTCAAGGAGAAGCCCCATGGCATTTTAACTCTAGTAACTGCTATCAGCAGTTCAGTTTTCAAGAACAAAAGCATCTTGTCTACTAATAATTATTAATATTGTCATGCCTGAATGTCCTATTGAATGTGTGCAGTGTTGGGCTAGCTGTTCTGACTCTTCCATGCCAAAGATCTAAAGTGCTCCATTTCATATTCCTATTAATTTGCTCAGACCAGCAAGCTAGCAAAGAGACAATATGGCTGCAAAATAAACAACCATTTACCTTAGAAGTTTGTCCACAAAACAGAACCAACCTACCTAATTTCTGAAAGTAAAAAAATGAAATTGCACTCTCCATAGTAGTATTGGTTGTCTAGTTGGACAGCCTGTGCTGGGAACTGGGCAGGGGTAGTGTCTCCCCGTTGGTCCTGCTACATCTCAGCAGCTCAACACCATCAACCTCCTGAGTCGCCTCTCTTGGGAGGGGACCTGGAGGTATTTTAATACAGTGACTCCACTCTTTCCTGTAGGAGTGCCCTCAGAGGGTGTAGTGGGAGGGATTCCTGTTTGACTCCTTGACCATTGGCCTGTGGAGTTCCTTAGGGTCCTGTCTTGTCTCCTATGCTATTTACCATATACATGAAATGGCTTGGCGAGATTGTTTAGTTCTGGGGTCAAGTATTACTAGTATGCTAATGATACTCAGCAATATCACTCATTTCCACATAATTCCAAGGAAACTATTCCTGTGCTAAATGTTGGAATAAGAACAAGATCTTTAACTTGAGTCATTAAAGGGTTAGTGACCATTTATGGGTGAGCTACTGAAATAGAATCATAGAATCATAGAATAATAGAGTTGGAAGAGACTGCAAGGGCCATCCAGTCCAACCCCCTGCCATGCAGGAAATCCAAATCAAAACATCCCCAACAGATGGCCATCCAGCCTCTGCTTAAAGACCTCCAAGGAGGGAGACTCCACTACACTCCGAGGGAGTTTGTTCCACTGTCGAATAGCCCTTACTGTCAGGAAGTTCCTCCTAATGTTGAGGTGGAATCTCTTTTCCTGTAGCTTGCATCCATTGTTCCAGGTCCTAGTCTCTGGAGCAGCAGAAAACAAGCTTGCTCCCTCCTCAATATGACTTCCCTTC
>NC_056522.1:70916985-70935917 GCF_019175285.1 Sceloporus undulatus | reverse complement strand
CTAACATCCCGCTCCCTAAGTCGTTCCCCTCATAGGCAGATTGTTTCAGACACCTCACCATTTAGTCGCCCTCCTTTGGACACGCTCCAGTTTCTCCAACATCCTTTTTAAATTGTGGTGCCCAACTGGACAATATTCCAGTGGGCTGATCAAGCAGAATATAGTGGCATATTACTCTCTTGATGTAGACACTATACTTTATTGATGCAGCCTAAATGCATTGGCCTTTTTAGTTGCCGCATCACATTTTGACTCATGTTCAACTTGTGGTCTACTTGGACTCCAAGATCCCTTTCACAAGTAGTCTCATTCAGCCAGGTGTCCCCCATCCTATATCGGTGCATTTTATTTTCTGCCTAATGCAGTACCCTATCATTCTCCCGTTGAATTCATTTTGTTACTCTGGCCCAGCTTTCAGTATTCAGGTCATTTTGAATTTGATCCTGTCCTCTGGATTTGCTTTCCTCCTATTGGTGTCATCTGCAAATTGATAAGTATGCTCCTAATTTGTCATCCAGTCATTGATAAAGATATTGAATACAGGGCCTCTTCTAAAAGACCTCCTAAATAACATTCAGGAAGCCAGAATGAAAGTACAAGGCAGGCTTATTTTGCATAAGAACATATAAAATGACTGCAGAGATTACACAAATTCACCTAGACAGTGAGGAAATAAAATTGATACTGGGATCAAACACTGATCGGCATGACTGCAGTCAGAAATAATAAGAAGACAAGAATGGGGAGGGATAACATGAAAAACTAGAAATGATCCTAAAATCACAATGAGCACAAACGTTAAAACATACAATCATGATGTTTATCACCTATACTCTTAAATCTACATTCCACTTGACTCCTCTAGCTGCCGCTCCGTTCATTCTGGGATTGGCAGTTTTAAGGAGGTATAGAATCTCAGGCAGAGAACTTTCCTTCCTGGAGCCATTTCCATCCTTATATTCCTCCAAAATTTCAGTTCATCTTGTGGAGGTAACTCCCTATTCTTTTCTCAATGCTTTCTCAATAATTCTTTCCAAATCCCCTCAAAATATTTCTTTTTATAGTCTTTTTTTTACTTTCAATTTACATGTCAATTGTAATCAATCACTAATTTCCAACCTCGTATATCAATCCTCCACTTCTACATTTATTTTCGTTTTTCCAACACTTGCTATAATATCTCGCTGCTGTAAACAAACTTGTTATGAATCTTTTTCTTCTTTTTTCCATTTCTCTAAGTTCTATAATGATAAGAAAATATACTTGTTTTCTTCATTTTTATATTCATAACATTTTCTATTTCTATATCACTTTCCCCCCCAAAATTTTGTCATATTTACATTGCCCACCATATGCAGTAACTCTACTTCTTGACATCTCTTCAACAATTTTTGAATTATTCTATCATATATGTAGCTCCATGGAGTTAAATACTTCCAATCAATTTTAATAATTTTCTTTTATCTGTACCAATAAATTTTTCAAATGTCTGTGGTGGAAAGCATGCTTAAATGTCCAGATGACACAAATGGGAGTAGTAGTGGCAAACCCCAGAGAGCAGGATCAGAATTCAAATGACCTTGATGATTGGAGAGTGACAAAACTAACAAAAATTTCAGCAGGGTAAATGTAAAAACTACATCTAAGCAAGGAAAAGGCCCAAATGTATTCCTGTAAGTTTTTTTTTCTTCTCTCTTTGTAAAGAAGTACCATTACTTCCCCAGATTTATGATGACATGGCACTGTGCATTTCTCCATTTCTTCCTCCATCATTTAGTGCCATGACAGGATCAGAAAATACCCCATATGTGATATTATGATGCAGGGGGCAAATTCTAAGCAGGAAGGATTCTTGAACACTAACTGACTTTTATGCAAGGCTCTAGCCTGTAGCATATATTTAAAACTTTATAAGAAGTGGTATCCAAAACCCTCCAGATATATTTAGCTACAAACCCTATCAGTCATACTAACATAGCCAAGGTGAGGATTGTGGGAGACTGCAGTTAAAAACATCTAAAGTCCATAGCTTTCAACCTTGCTGTTTGAAATTTGTTCACTCTGACTGATTAACTCCTTTTCTGTTCCTTCACGGTGCCTGGCACTGTCAGTGTCTGCTTTTACTGACTAGGTAGGGAATTGATAAGAAGAGTGAGTGATCACACAGATTTCAGTACTTTTCCTATTTCATATTGTTTCTTTTTTACTACAACAGCATACTGTCTGGTTTTATGCAGAAAGGTTTAGAAATGTTTACAGGAATTAACCAGCCTGTCAACAGTATCAAGCCACCATATGTGTATGTCCTCATGTATATTTGATTGCTCTTGACATGTCCACAATACAGGGTTCACATATTGGTTGACAGTGCATAATCATGTTGTAGTGTCAGGTATTATGGTGTTGATGATGACGGTGGTTCTGATCATAAGATAGGGGCAAAATCTGATCAGTTCCAAATCCAAGTTTTTCCTCCTACTGGCCTCATCTGAAGATGCATAAATGGGTCTGACTCGGCTGTCAGCAATAAGACAAATCAATAACATCTGTAACCCTTTTGCTGCCAAAAGAAGTGGATGAAATCTGCTGCACTATTCATGCGTGGCTTAGGGTTAAGATGCCAACTGACATTGGAAGATGAAGGTTGGCAGTTTGAGGCCCAGTTCTGCATGATGGGTGAGTCCTGTCACACTTCGCCAACCTAGCATTTTGAAAGCATGCAAATGAAGTAGAAGATAGTACCACTCCGGGGGGAAGGACAGTGTTGGTGCAGCTGCTGGCCAATGACCACCAGAGTAGTCTCAGACAAGCTAGTTCTTTGGCTTAGAAACAGAGATGAGCATGCTCCCTAAGTTGGTTTGACTAGACCAGTCACATCAAGGGGCTACATTTACCTTACCTATAAATCTTTTGGCGATGTAGCCCTGACAAAGTTCAGGCAAACAGAAACAAAACAGTAACATGAAACAGTCCAGTGCAACTATCACCTAGCTTGTTTTCTTTAGTTCTTTCTGTATGTATCATGGTAGGAAAAACCAAAAGAGCTAATGAGTTTACTGTCCTTAGGTAAACTCATTAGCTCTTTTGGTTTTTCCTACCATCTGTACGCGACGACACCCAGTTGTAATCTTTCCACCCCCTGACCTTTTCCAGGCTTGAACAGCAAGTTTCGTCTTGTCTCGCAGTGGATGCACCATCGGCGTTTGAAGCTCAACATGTCCCAAAACGGAGCTTCTTGTCTTTTCCTCCTAAGTCCACCCCTCAACACTCCTTTTCTGTCTCGTGGACAACATTTCTATTCAACCAGTCCAGCAAGCCTGCAGTCTTGGCTTATCTTTGATCTCTCTGTCATGATCCCTCAGATCCAGACCACAGCCAAGGCTTGTAGATTCTTTTATACAACATTGCCAAAATCCAACCATATCTCTTGCCTCTACTGCCAAGATCCTGGCCATGCCCTAGTGGTCCACGACTGATGACGGTAACATCCTCCTGGCTGGGCTTCCTCTTTCTCACCTCCGTCCTTAATTTCTGTCCAAATCAGCTGCACACATTATCACTTCCGCCCACCGCTCTGACCACATCTCTCCTGTGTTGCACCCTTCACTGCTCCCCTCCCTTTCCGTATTCAGTAAAGCTCCTGCTGTCCACGTTTAAAGCCCTCCATGGCTGTGGCCCCTCCAACTTATCAGACCTTCTTTCTCCTCACCTTCCCACTCAGCCCTCGTTCTGGTAGTCAAGGTCTGCTGTCCCAGCCCAGGATTTCCCCTCTGCCCCATCTCGGATTCGCCCCTTTCCACTCGCTGCCCCTCACTCCTGGAACATTGCTTCCCCACGAGCAAGAGCCATCACTTCTTTAAAACCAGTCTCAAAATGGAGCTGAGACAATCCCTGTTCAGAATGCGTTCCCAGGCATTGCATAATTGTCACTTGCCATTTGATGTTCTTTGTTTCTGTTTTATTGAATCACTCCGTTCCTGTACTGCCATGTGTTTTATATGTATATCCTACTAGAGAGAGCCCCTTCCCCAGCACCTTTCCCTTCTCCTTTTGTGTCGGTCTTTTTAGATTGTAAGCAGGGAACTGTCAATAAAAGATTGTATGTACAGTGCTGTGTAAATTTACAGCACTTTATAAATAAAGGTCATCATCATCATCATCATCACATCATCATCATCATCATCACATCATCATTATCAAACAAAAAAAACATAACAAGCCACAAAATAATAAATAATAATAATAATATAATAATAAAATAATAATAATAATAGAGATTTATTATATACCAATCACGGGAATCCGGGTGGTTTACACAGAGGGGATAATAGATGGTTCCTGCCCTCAGGCTTACAATCTAAAAGACATGACACAAAAGGAGAAGGGAATGGTGAGGGGGGGGGAGGGGATCAGTCCAGCATTCTCCTCTCCCTCTGAGCCTGGACCAAGGCAGATGGACGGAGGGAGGCTCTTCTTCAGGCTAGCCCTGGTGGAGCTGGGCCTGCCTGGTCAATTCCTCATAGGCTGGAGGATACCTTATGGAGGGAGGGGCGCTCTTCTTCCAGCTAGCCCTGATGGAGCTGGGCGCCTGGTCAACTCCTCTCAGGCTGGAAGATGACAGTTATGGAGGGAGGAGTCTCTTTTTCTTCAGGCGACCCGATGAAACTGAGCCGTGCCTGGTCAACTCCCTCATAGGCCGGAAGATGACAGTTAGGAGGGAGGACCTCTTCTTCCAGGCTACCCTGATGGAGCTGGGCCGCCTGGTCAACTCCCTCAGGCGGAAGATGACAGTTATGGAGGGAGGAGCCTCTCTTCCAGGCTAGCCCTGGGGAGCTGGGCCTGCCGGTCAATCCCTCATAGGCTGGAGGATGACAGTTATGGAGGGAGGGGTCTCTTTTCCCAGGCTAGCCCTGATGGAGCTGGGCTGCCGGTCAACTCCCTCAGAGCCAGAAGATGACAGTTATGGACGGAGGATCTCTTCTCATCTACCCTGATGGAGCTGGACCACCTATTCCTCCCTCACGGCCAAAGAATGACAGTTAGAGGGAGGAGCCTCTTCTTCACTGTCCGTATGGAGCTGGGCCGACTAATCCTCTCCCTCACAGGCCGAAAGATACAGTTGGAGGGAGGAGCCTCTTTCTTCAGCCTAGCCCACTAGCCCTGAGGAGCTGGGCTGCCTGGTCAACTCCCTCTCGGCCGGAAGATGCTTGTGGAGTTGTTTTAACAATAACATTAACGTCAGTTATCAAAAACAACATGAAGGAAGGGAAACACATCTTCATTTTGTTTATAACCAAAAAATAAGATACCCCAGGAAGGATATGCCAGTGAGCTTGATATCTACTCTAGGAGACTTCTGTAAAATTATTTGAAGCACCTTTAAAAAACTTTTGTGGATAATCCCCTCAATTGACATGCTGTATATTATTAGTATGTCAATATTATCAAATCAAACCACTGATAAGATATGTCCATCATGATCTATACATATGTTCACCATGTGTAATGTCCTTATTAGCTACCCATTTCTATAAAAAATCATTAAAACTGCTATACTAGATTTGAAGGGTCTTAATGGAAGAATACATGAGAATGCCAGTCGATTAGAATAAGGACCATCATACATTAAGCATGGAAGGTTGTTTTTGTGCTTAACTAGTTGGCTGGAATTCTTTGAAGATACTCCTGCCCTGATGATAAAGGGAATTTAGTGGGTTTAGAAAATTTTGATTCCTCAAAAGCAAAATGTAGGATTCAAAGTTGGAGATATAATGACTCCAGGCTCTTTCTTTAAGTGTGCGGTACAGGATAGAAGCAGTGTGAAAAACAGGCACAAAGCAAAATGAAAGATAAAGAAGTGATATATCCATAGATCAGAATGCTAGATATAGATCAGATAGCTAGCTTGGTAGGAGATAGTAGTTTTAGATAGATAGGTGGATAAATGAATAGATAGATAGATAGATAGATGATCGAATAGCTAGATAGATAGACAAATAGATGATGATAGTCTGTGACCTGCCTTCTACGAGGTACCAGCATTTAAGAATGTGCTGATTAACCTGTAATGCACTTGACATCAGCTATCCCCAAAGTTACTCCTCCTCTTGTTGCCTTGATGCATCTCTTGTTTCTTTGTTCCAGTACCTTAATTGCCAGCCGGAGGCCGTATTAGACTGGTAATTCCACTGTTTGAGGGAATGAAAGGCTAATTTTTCTCCCACAGGCTTCATATCTCCCTTAGACCTACAGGAAAACTCTCCACAAACATAATTATCATTCGTTCGTTTCCAGATTATTTTGCCTGAATGCACTCTCTTTTCTTCACATGTAGCCTCTCTCCTGAATCTGTCTTATCAGAAATAATAACAGAGAATAAGAGAGACATGGATTGCTTTAAAATGTATTGGATGTGCCAAACATCTTCAAAGGCAAAAGGCAGGAAAATACAGAGAAAAAGGGTGGGATTAAAGAGGCTGCCCAGTTTGTTGTGTTTTGTTCTCCTTCAGTGGAAAGTTCAGAGCAGCTTTTGCCATATCAGTTTCTTCCAGAGAAATGAGTACAGGAGAGCCAGAGATGCCCTTACCCACAGTCATAAGAATGTTAAATCGAACTGACAAAACATAAGCTGATTGGTATACTCAGCCGTAAAGTGACTCTTCATGTGTGACTGTTCAAGTTTGAATTTCTCTTTTTCCAAGTTAGGTAACATTTTTTTCAGCCCCAGTATAATCTACAGCCAGTCTGAGAACACAGGTAGGAAGGATGTTTTCTTGACTTTCCTCAAGTGGCAAATCTCCAGGACGCACAATCAAGTTTTGCTACTATTAGATTAGGGATGGACACCCTTTTTGTCACTGAGGGCTTCACCTGGGGCTGCTGGCAGGTCAGAGGATTCATATAGCACACATATGCCTGTATATCAAATATCTTCTTCACCTCCATCTCAGGATAAGGATGGAAAGGTTGCCTTGCCTGGGGAGATCTAGGGATGATTTGAGTGGGGGTTTGGAAGACATACCATATCCTATGTGCCATTGACCACTCCTTCAAGACTGCTATTCCTTAGAAATTCTCCATCAGTAAATGATGAGGGAGGTGAAACCTTTCCACCCCAGCAAACCTCATTGAATGATAAATCCCACTGCCACTTGCAGGGGTAGCTGGAGACTTCCATATCATGTGTTTGTAACTCACTCCCTGGATATCTCAGACAAGGAGGAGGAGGAGGAGGAGGAGAAACACATTGAAAAGCTGTAGCTACTAGGAGATCCGTCTCCGTGTCCAAGAGATGGGGGCTGGGCAGTAGGGGTCCCTGCTCTGCAGCAAAAGTTGGCGGAAGCTGCAAAGGCTCAAGATGGCATGCCCCTAGCTTTGCGGAGCTACATGGAGAGAAACACTGATCCAAGTACCTGTTAAGTAACAGAGGCTGACCTAATCAGGCACTTCTTCTTTTCTCTCTTCTTCTTCTTATTATTATATTATTATTATTATTATTATTACACTTATAAAATAAAGTGAATAATAATAAACAATAACAACACAACAAAATATGAGATACATGTTGCCTTGAAGTACTGCTCATAAATACAGGTCTCGCTCAGCCTTAGTGCTGATACTGTTTTAACCTTGTTTACAGGCCATACTCTCTCACGTTCTGGTTTCTTGGATTGGCTACATTTTGGACTACTGTTTACTCCTTGCTTGCTCATGTCTCTGGACTTCTGACCCGCTGTAACAACTTCTGGACCGACTGACAACCACTTTTGTGCTTCTCCATCTGACAATCTGTGACTGCTTCCTCAGGCACTTGGTGACTGTGTTCAGGATAGGTGTGAGAATGCACATGGATACTATTCCAAATGTCAAATGAGTGACAAGATTTGAACATACTTGTGGATAGGGCTCTTGGGATACCACCTCTGCAAACTGAGAGAAACACTCAGCATAAGGACATCATGTGGTGTGGTGGTTTGTCTTCAAGTAGTTTTCAACACGATAACCTCAGCAAACCTATCTGAGTTTTTCTTGTTCCATATATTCAGAAGGGCTGCTTTTGTCCTCCCTGAGGCTGAGAGTGTAGACTTGCCTAGATCATCCAATGGGTTTCCATGGCTGAATAGGATTTGACCTCTGGTCCCAGAGTCAAAGTCCAATGTTCAAACCCTACACCATACGGGTAGAGTACAACAGTAACTTCATACATAGGCCTAGACCCTAATGATTCTAGCTAAAGGTGTCCCTAGGCTACAGTTTTCATCCAATCACTTACTTGATTGCTCTGATTTTATAGAGGAAGAGTTTGGCATCATAGCCTTGTCATGAGCCCCAATTTTGTAATTGGACAAAGGTCCATAAAATCAGATGAGTGAGAAACACAATCTCCAATTGAGTGAGCCAATTTCCAAATCTCATTGAAGTCTGTTGAAAAACCTCAGTAGATCTGGGATTGATTGTTGACGTTCGGGTTAAAAGATAACATGAGAGTTCTGTAGGTCCCAGAATAATCTCAACATCTGACTCTTGTAAAAGTCTGTGACAAACACAGCCAAGCCAAATTTAATAGCTGTAGTGGATGTAGACACCCCTTATTATTACATTTTGTTTGTTTTGTAAAAGCAAAGAATAAGAGCTGAATGTCACCACTCACATCTAACAAATTTGGGGGCGCTTCCAAAGAGGCACTGTGTTTATTACTACAAGACATGAAAAAAGTGACACGAGACCAACTATTCTCTCTCTCTCTCTCTCTCTCTCGCTTTCCTCCTGTGTGTGTGTGTGTGTGTGTAGTCAGTCCTTCTTATCCATGCATTTTTAAACCATGGATTCAACTATCAACAGCATGCGCCTCCTAATCCTTACATAGATAGGATATCTGGTAGTTGCAAAGGTTCAACTTCTCCCCTCCACATACACTATTTCATGTTAAATTATGCTGAGCCTCTTGAGAACATGTTTAGGGTCCAGTGTGCTGGTGGGTGAGCAGCAAAGTACCCTTTCCACTGCCCAGTAACCATGCAGTCCCACTGGGTGTACTGCCCCACGGTGACACCTCCACTCGAGTATCACTCAGTGCAGTTCGCACTCCCTTAGAGACACTATTGGGTGGCTTTACGTTTACTGTAATGACTACCAAATCTCTTTATGTGGCTAGTAGTGCAGGCAGATTTCACCCCGTCTTAGATTCCCACAAGAAACTTGTGGGGCTCAAGGAGAAGCCCCATGGCATTTAACTCTAGTAACTGCTATCAGCAGTTCAGTTTTCAAGAACAAAGCATCTTGTCTACTAATATTATTAATATGTCATGCCTGAATGTCCTATTGAATGTGTGAGTGTTGGGCTAGCTGTCTGACTCTTCCATGCCAAAGATCTAAAGTGCCCATTTCATATCCTATTAATTTGCTCAGACCAGCAAGCTAGCAAAGAGACAATATGGCTGCAAAATAAAACAACCATTACCTTAGAAGTTTGTCCACAAAACAGAACCAACCTACCTAATTTCTGAAAGTAAAAAATGAAATTGCACTCTCCATAGTAGTATGGTTGTCTAGTTGGACAGCCTTGGCTGGGAACTGGGCAGGGGAGTGTTCCCCGTTGGTCCTGCTACATCTCAGCAGCTCAACACCATCAACCTCGACTGATCGCCTCTCTTGGGAGGGGACCTGGAGGTATTTTAATACAGTGACTCCATCTTTCCTGTAGGAGTGGCCCTCAGAGGGTGTAGTGGGAGGGATTCCTGTTTGACTCCTTGACCATTGGCCTGTGGAGTTCCTTAGGGTCCGTCTTGTCTCCTATGCTATTTACAATATACATGAAAGGGCTTGGCGAGATTGTTTAGTTCTGGGGTCAAGTATTACAGTATGCTAATGATACTCAGCAATATCACTCATTCCACATAATTCCAAGGAAACTGTTCCTGTGCAAATGTTGGAATAAGAACAAGATCTTTAACTTGAGTCATTAAAGGGTTAGTGACCATTTATGGGTGAGCTACTGAAATAGAATCATAGAATCATAGAATAATAGAGTTGGAAGAGACTGCAAGGGCCATCCAGTCCAACCCCCTGCCATGCAGAAATCCAAATCAAAACATCCCCAAAGATGTTCCCCAACAGATGGCCATCCAGCCTCTGCTTAAAGACCTCCAAGGAGGGAGACTCCACTACACTCCGAGGGAGTTTGTTCCACTGTCGAATAGCCCTTACTGTCAGGAAGTTCCTCCTAATGTTGAGGTGGAATCTCTTTTCCTGTAGCTTGCATCCATTGTTCCAGGTCCTAGTCTCTGGAGCAGCAGAAAACAAGCTTGCTCCCTCCTCAATATGACTTCCCTTCAAATATTTAAACAGGGCTATCATATCACCTCTTAACCTTCTCTTCTCCAGGCTAACATCCCTAGCATAGAAATGGTCTTCAGCTGTGTGTATTGAGCCTTCATAAGACTAACTGTAGTTTGTCATTCTCTCTCTCCTTTTCTCACTCACTCTTTTCTCTTAGCCTCTTTTCTGTTGCATTATATTTTGTGTGACTTGCTTCAATGTAGTTTATATTATTTGATATATTTGCTTTTTTGTATTATTCTGTTTGCCATTACAGTAGAGTCTCGGTTTACTGAAGGTTTATCTGACGTCCCATGCTTCTTCGTGAGAAGAAGCATGGGATGTCGGATTGGGGAGAAAAGTCCCTCGGCTCGCCTTCCCTTGCGGCCGGAAGTCCCGCCCCTTTCCCCTCGGCGGCCTCCCTGATTGGTTGGGAGGCTGGGAAGGGGCGAGACTTTCAGCTGCCTACAAGCCCCAGGGGGCTTTGTGGCCAGAAGTCCCGCCCCTTCCCACCCTCCCAACCAATTAGGGAGGCTGCCAAGGGGAAAGGGGCTGGACTTCCGGCCGCGAGGCCCGCTGGGGCTTGCAGTCCCATCCCCTTCTCCCCGCGGTTGCCTGGCAGCCCAGGGGAGAAGAGGAGGAGGCGGCCCCCACCTGTCCCTTCCTCCCCGTGGGTGCTTGCACCCACGGGAAGGAAGGGAGAGGAGGAGGAGGCCCCGCCCCATCCCCTTCTCTCCGTGGGTGCCTGCGCCAGTGCAGGCACTCGCAGGGAGAAGGGAAAGGAGGGAGCCCCGCCCCCTTCCCTTTTCCCTGCACGGTGCCTGCTCCAGTGCTGGCACCGGTGGGGAGAAGGGGAGGGGGGAAGTCTGGATTATCCGACATATTCGGTTATCCCACTACAAGCCGGTCCCGTTTATGTCGGGTAATCAAGACTCTACTGTATTACTATTGTTCATTTTGTATCTTTTGTATATATTGGTTTTTAATACTTGTGTTATATACATTGTTTTATTACCTTTTAAGCAGATATAGATAAAGATTATTTATAGTACTTAACACTAAACTGGTCCTTGACAGCTGTAATGGACTACAGTCTGCCCTTCTTATACACGGATTTTTTATACACGGATTTAAGCATACACGGTTTGAAAATGTTCCAAAAAAGTATAAATTTACCTTGATTTTCCATTTTTTATATGGGACACCATTTTGCTATGTCATTATACTTAATGGGACTTGAGCATACACGGATTTTGTTATACACGGGAGATCTTGGAACCAACCCTCAGCGTATAACAAGGATCCACTGTACATGAGGACAAACAAACAGTCTTAATCCACACAAGACAGAGGTGCTCTTGATCTGCTGAAAGACAGATATGAATACAGATTCAGCCTGTGTTAGATGGATATGCAAAGGGATCTTGTAGTATGTTTGAGACTAACTGTGTGAAAGAAGTTGGGGAGTAAGCTTTTGAAGAAATAGTCTACTCCCTCAGATGCATCATAGACTTGCTCTGCTTCATCACTTATGTTAGATGGGGTTACATTACCCCTGAAAATGCAAGTTTCTATTTTGGAGGTACTCCTGGGTTCAGCTCTGACTTGGAGGCCCAGGTTTCATTGGTGATCAGGAATGCATTTGCAGTTAAAGTTGTGCATCAATTGTATTTGTTCCTGGAGAAGTTGGAGCTGGCCATGGTAACACATGCCTTGGCTACATCCTTTTTGAATTACTGTAATGCCCTCAAGACTACCTTTGAAAAGTGGTCAGAAACTTTGGTTGGCCCAAAGAGCTACAGCCAGGTTGTTAACTGGAGCTGGTTACAGGGACCACACAAATCTTTTGTTGCAACAGCTATTTCCTGGCACAATTCAAAGTGCTAGTAATGACCTAAAAAGACCTACAGTATATGTCTTTAGTTTGGGCTATTTGAAGGACTGTATCTCCCTCAATGAGCCCATAAGAGCTGGAAAGGGCCTTCTCTCTGTCCCACTACCTTCTCATTTAGTGGAAACAAGGGAGAGACAGTCTTCTTGGTGGCTGTTCCCAGACTTTGGAACTCCCTACTTAAGGAGGTCAGAATGGCCCTGTCTTTGCTGTCCTTAAAAATTAGGACATTTTTGTGGTGTCAGGCTTTTGGAAACTAACTGGTGTGGGCTTTTAATGCTGCACAGTGCCATTTTTAAATGTGGATGTTGTCTTTTAATAAATTTTAATGTTTTTAATGTTTAAAGTTTTTAATTTTATCCATTGTTTGTTTTTAAATTTTTATATTTATACTTTTATTGATGCTTTTGTATAGATTTATACTGTATATATTTTTAAATATGTTGTTAACTGCCTCATTATTGAAAGGCAGAATATTAACAATAACAATAACAGCAATACAACATGCTAATTAATTACTGTTTTGTTTTTATAGTGGAACCCTTATAATGTCCTATGAGGCATCTTGTCCTATTCAATAACAGGGCCACTTTTGATGAGTTATGCTTTGATTTTGTAAGAACTGAATGGATGTGAAAAAAATAAGGGAAGAGACATCAAATACAGGTCCCTTTAAAGGTTTATATCTATTAATATTTATGAAGTTGTGTCTTGACCATAAGAATTTCATGTTTAAAGCATGTTGGCTGTGATGCTATGGATTTAGTTTTGGAACTGGACAGAGAGTAAAGTGGATTTGATCTCACTAAGAGCTGTAGGTTATTTCCTCACAAAGCAGTCGGTCGTATTATCATGGGCTGCTGTAAATCAGATATGGTGTACTCAAGGCAATATTTGAAATGTATTAGCATGGCCAGTCAATACACTTCAGTTTTACTGTGAGCAAGGTTGTGTTTTCTTTTTAAGGTAAGGGAATGTGGGAACAAATTACTGATGGAATAAAACCAAAATCAAGGCACTTTAAATGTCACACTGAGAAATAATAGAGAGGAAGAGGAGGAAGAAGGAGGAAGAGGTAGTGGTGAGGTTTTTGTAAAGTAAATTCCTAGCTAGAGGATTTTGCTGTAAGAAATGTTAAAGTAGGAATAATTCTTATAAAAAAGATCTGTGAAGATGGAAACAGGCAAAGCTTGGAAATGTTGCTTTTTGGACTACAGTTCCCCAGAATATCCCAATCAGCATGTACTCTAATATAACTTTCCCAAGCTTGGGGCCCAGGTCAATACTGGGTGACTAATCAGCTGTCTAGCATATCATTTTGCAGGGAAAAGCTTTCTGTTCAGTGGTAGACACAGGAAGCATCCATGTGCCATCTTCATCAAGTGTTTCTGTTGCTTTAGCAGAGCAGAGGACATGGAAGGACACTGGGCTTGATGCCAAGCAATATGCAGGTAATCCCAGGGGCTTTCAGAGGTGGAAAAGAACAGCTGGTTGGGTCCCATATTAAACAGAAAGGGAGAGAGAGAGAGGAGAGAGAATATGCTATTTTGTTATTTTGTCTTGGATGCTAAAATTCCTAAGGTCACCTTCTGGCGCACAGAAGGTTAAGCCAACATAACAATGTATTGAAAAATATGCCTCAAAGAAGCTAACAGGGCATTTCAGTGTTTAGTCTTATCTCACAGAATCATCAGCTGGATAAAATTTGTTTACTGTATTGTTCAATAGTGAAAATCCCAGGGTAATGTTTCCTGACATGGCAATATAAGTGGTCCCTAATTGAAGCTGTTAAATATTGTGCAAAAAGTTATACTCTGATCCAATATCCATCTTTTTAAAATCTTTTTTTTTTTTTACTAACAAGATTATTATTTTCACACCGAGGGCATAGGTAGTCATTCCATTTATATACAGTAATGGTATACAGCATAGTCCGATATCTTTCTCTATTATTTTGAAGTCCTATGGGCAAGAGATAAAATACAGTTGATGATAGGGTGACCTGGAAGTCTTTCATTCATAGGGTTGCTAAGTTGAAGTTGACCTGAAGGCAGTTAGCAACAAATATACTGTATACATTTTACTTAATTTAACCCTTTGATTGTTGTTGTTGCTGTTTGCCTTCACATCATTTCAGACAAACCTATCATGAGGTTTTCTTGGCAAAATTTCAGAGGGAGCTTGTACTTGCCTTTGTTTTTTGCAGTTTGAGACCAGTTCAAGTGCTATGGCTGCATCCTATAGAATTCTGGGATTTGTGTGTAGTATTTCAAATTCTCTGTTGGAGAGCTCTAGCATTTCAGCAAATGACAAATCCCAGGATTCCATAGGATGTAGCCATGATAGTAAAAGTAGAATTTCAATACAGTAACTGTCTATTGTGAATGGGGCCCTGGAAGCTTCCAAGACTTTGTAAATAATTTGCCTGAACCCCAACATGATTTTACATCAAAAAATATCATTCCCCCCCCCCAAAGCTACTGGTAAAGAAGTGAATTATGGATGTTGTGGGCCAAACAAGTAACTTATACAGCTTCTGTCCCTGCAAGGTTTTATAGTATTAATTCAACTGTCATATTCATTTGTGCACATACTTAGAGTTTCTCCCTCCTCAATGAAACATAAGATTAATATGTACATTCCAATAACAAATGGGGTTTCAGATATCATATGTGTACTCAAAATTAGATCTCAGTAATTTCAAAGGTACTTCCTTGCAAGTGTTCACAGACTGGCAGTCTTTGAGATCGCTTAGCTCAGGCGTTGGGCAATTTGTGGCTACCTAGACATTGTTGGACTATAACTTCCAGGTGAGCCTTTGCACCAGAAAAGCCATGGTAAGTGTAGTTCAACAGCTCCTGGAAAGCTGTAACTTGGCTGTCCATGACACACAGCATTCTGTTTGGAAAGAAAGAAATATATATATATATATATTGTACACAGAATAAAAGTAAAACAAAATGGTCCCAATGATGGACTATGAAGGTTGGACCTGGTCAATTCATATGGTATTACTGACCTCTTGTTATTATTTATTTTTTTGCTGAACTTATGTATTAACAATATCAAGAATGAAATATTTTATGTACTTAGATAATTAAAGCTAACAACCCCCATTGTGATGTACTTCGTTTAATATTCACTGTAATTACCCTAGTCATAAATAATGTCATTAGGAATTAATGTGGATGTCATGTGCTATTCCATAGGAACCCCTTCATAGCTCAGTAATAATTAATGCACCATTAACACCTTAAGTGTTTCATCATTATTTATTCATTTAACATTAAATTTAATGAGCCTATGTTGAGTAAGCATGCGTCAGCAATTATCATGAGAAATATCCCTCGTAAGACCACGTGGTTCAGGAAAAAGGAAATGATGTAAACTGCTGATTCCCAAGTGATAATTTAAGCCTCCCCAAGGAACTGTTTTATTTCTTTAATCTTTTTATTTATAAGGAAGGAAGGAATGAAAGAAAAACATTGTTTTTCTATCCTGTGGATCACTCAATATGGTTTACATAAAGTAAAATATAGTGTCACAGTAAAACTATGTCATCAGTAAACTGCAGCAGTTTTATGTATCCCAGAAACTGCAGTATTAGAAAAGCTGAACATACAAACACAGTGAAACGTACGAGAAAATCTATTTCTTATTGACCAGTTGGGAATATTACTGCCCTTTGCTTATCACTCCACAAATAAGGAAGATAGCTTGAGACTTCGTTCTCCTTTAACAAAAGCCATAAATTCAGGGAATTTTGCTCACAGTATCTGTTTCTCCCAGGCACTGGAGAACTACTTAGCACTTTAATAAAAGGAAATATAATGGCCTTGCTCATTTGCCCCTCAGGGGCCTTGGGCAAGTGTCTCCTTCAGCCTCATTTACCTCACAGTTTTGGTGTGTGAAGATCGAAACAAAAGGCTGCAGAGCTCCCTGGGATAGAGTGGGCTAGAAATGGAACAATAAACAGAGCAAAATAAAATTTCTCCATACCTAAAAGACTCTAACTAAATAGCCCTCCTGAGTCTTTCCCAAGCTTGCTTTCTAGTTGCATGAATGTTTATAGGGCAATCCAGGATAACAGAATCACACAGTTTGAAGGCATAGTCGGCCCTCCGTATTGGTGGACTAGCCTTTCGGGAGCATCGACAGATGGCCCCACCCCATTATTGTCAATGGTGGCACATCAGGGCCGGTTCTAGGTATTTTGCCACCCTAGGCGAGAAATATTTTGGTACCCACAGAATCACAGAATCGTAGAGTTGGAAGAGACCACAAGGGCCATCCAGTCCAACCCCCTGCCATGCAGGAAATCACAATCAAAGCATCCCCGACAGATGGCCATCCAGCCTCTGTCACCCCTCATAATTATTTTCACCCCTTGATCTCCACTGTTTCATTTGTTAAAGCTAAACATGACATAAAACTTAGGTTCCAATCTGTCGTCACAGTATTGAGAATTAGTCAAAAAGCCAATTAGGTTTTTACAGGTTAAAGACTCTTTTTTTACTGCTGTGATATTTGGAATGGAGACTAATGCACACATATTCCTCTTGCAAGCTGGAAGCATTATTCCAGTGAGGGCGAACCTATGGCACGCGTGCCAGAGGTGGCACTCAGAGCCCTCTCTGTGGGCACATGTGCCATCGTCCCAGCACAGAGTTTGTTACTAGAAAGCCAGAGGGACATGGCACTTTGCAATAAATAAGTGGGTTATGGGTTGCAGTTTGGGCACTCGGCCTCGAAAAGGTTCACCATCACTGCATTATTCATTCTAATGATGTGGAAAAATCTGGATCCCATCCCCATGAATTTGTGGGGTAGTAGTGGTCCATCTATGACCCCTAAAAACTAAAAATCTTCCCCCAAGGGGCAGAAAAGGGTGTCAGAAAGAGAAGAAAACCAGTAGGGTCACCAGGTGAGAGGACCAGGGCTGCTGCCACACTGCAGAATTAATGCAGTTTGACACCACTTTAGCTACCCTTGGCTCCCATGGTGACCGGCTGTCCTAGCCGCAAAAGAGGACATGGCACAGCAAAATGTAGGACTTTCAAGTAAAATGGAGGACATGATGAAGTAAAAGCTGAAGCCCCTCAAAAAATATAAATTCATGCGTCTTAGTGATGCTCAAAAGGGAGGACATTTTTGGAATTCCTCCTGGACAGAACACTGAAATGTAAGGTATACCCCAGAAAAAGAGGACATCTGGTCACCCTGTTGGTTCCATGCTATGGAGCCCTGGGATTTGTAGTTTGTTGTGGCTCCACTGCTCTCTGACTGAGAAGGCGAATTCTCCTCCAAAAATCCAAATCCCAGGATTCCATAGCATGGAGCCAGGGCAGTTAAAGTGGTATCAAATTGCATTATTTCTGCAGTGTAAATGCAACCTATGAAACAAGGATGGGAATGGCTCCAGGTCGAGAAAGAAAAGACACATAGTAGGCATCAAGAGTGGGCAAGCCACACTCTCTCAGCCTCAGAAGAAGGCCATGGCAAAGCTTCTCTGAACTCATATTGCCAAGAAAACCCTATGGTAGGTTCGCCTCAAGGCAGGGCAGACCTCCTCCTCTTCCAGGACATGTCCTCCATTCTAACCTCCTGTCCAGGAGGTATTTTAAAACATCGTCCATTTTGAGTATGACTAAGAAGCATGCATTTACATTTCTAGGAGTGTTTTGAGCTTTTCTTGAGTCCTGTCCTCCCTTTTTCTTGAATGTCATCCATTTGTGGTGCCTTCCTTTGCGGTGAAGACATTTGGGAAGAAGACCAAGCTTTTCAAGTGTATTGTTGGAGCCAGTGTGGACTAGTTGTTGGAGCATTGGACTATGACTCTGGATTCAAATCCCAGCTCGGCCATGGAAAACCACTGGGTGACTTTGGGGGAGTCACACTCTCTCAGCCTCAGTGGAAGGACATGGCGAGCCCCCTCTGAACAAACCTTGCCAAGGAAACCTCATGAGAGGGTGGCCAGGAGGCAGAAAGGACTTGAAGACACATAGCAACAAACAACAACAACACAAAGTGGGTCTAGGAATCAGAGAAAAGGGTGGGTGAGTGGGAAGGAAGGCAAAAGTGGGTGGATAGGGAAGGAATAGGGTCAAAGTCTGGGAAGGAGAATGAGTTATTGGGGGGGAATGGGGCCATGGAAACTCACTGGATGACTTTGGGGGAGTCACACTCTCTCAGCCTCAGAGGAAAGCCATGACAAGCCTTTCCTGAACAAGGGTCTCTCTTGGCAAGAGAGAGAGGGAGAGAGGAAGGAAGGAAGGAAGGAAGGAAGGAAGGAAGGAAGGAAGGAAGGAAGGGGGAAGAAAGAGGAAGCCCTGAAGCCAGAAGCCTGAAGCCAGAGCCAGCGGCGGCAGCAGCAGCAGCAGCAGCAAGCTTCCCCACACCATTGGGACTTAAGCAGAGGCAAGGCAAAGGCAGAGGCAACAGCAGCTGAGGAAAGGGGGCGTGGCTTGGGTGAGATATTTATACCCTCCCCAAACACTCCTTCAGGAACACCACTCCAGCCCTGAAGCCAGAAGCCAGAGCCAGCAGCAGCAGCAGCAGCAGCAGCAGCAGCAGCAGCAGCAGCAGCAGCAAGCTTCCCCACACCATTGGGACTTAAGCAGAGGCAAGGCAAAGGCAGAGGCAACAGCAGCTGAGGAAAGGGGGCGTGGCTTGGGTGAGATATTTATACCCTCCCCAAACACTCCTTCAGGAACACCACTCCAGC
>NC_056522.1:70916199-70916975 GCF_019175285.1 Sceloporus undulatus | reverse complement strand
TCCCTTCTGCCTCCACGCCCCCTTCTGCCTCCACGCCGGGACACCGCCGCCGCTGCTACCGCCGCTGCCGCCGTCAGGACTGCACCCCTTCACCGGGCGGCCTCCTCCCGGGGTTTCGGAGGTGCGCATCTGCGCACCGCCCCGGGAGTGCCGCCCACGGACTTGGGGAACCCTGTTGGGACCCCGCTGGGACCTGGACTCTCCTGGCCTTGGCGCTTGGCGGCCAGTGTGAGCGTGAGGGCCCTTTAAGGACCATCTGGGGGGAAGTTTGGGAGGAGCCCCGCTAGGTGAGAGCGGCGGGGTTAAAAGCCGGGGAACCGGACCCTCCCGACACGCCCCCTTCTGCCTCCACGCCGGGACACCGCCGCCGCTGCTGCCGCCGCCACCGCCATCAGGACTGCACCCCTTCGCCGGGCGGCTTCCTCCCGGGGTTTCGGAGGTGCGCATCTGCACACCGCCCCGGGAGTGCCGCCCACGGACTTGGGGAACACCGCAGTTGCGGAACTGCGCAGTTCCCGTCGGGCATGGGAAGCTTGGGTTAGCCTGGGAGCATGAGGATGCCTGTAGTGGCTGCCCTCTGCTCCCTTAGCCGCCATAGAGGGTTGGGGGGAGGTTAGGGATACGGGGGATGCCTGGGCCGGGGATGACATCTTGGAGGGCGGAGCTCCCATTGAGGTTGTGTGGGGCAGGGGGAGGTATGGCGGTGGGAGAAGGGGCTTGCGTTCCAGGGGAAGGCGGGATCGATGCGTTATATCTATCTCACCTTCCTGCCCCCC
>NC_056522.1:70905390-70913199 GCF_019175285.1 Sceloporus undulatus | reverse complement strand
GGGGGGGGGGGGGGGGGGGGGGTGTGGCCTTGGTACATAGGAACACCGTATCCCTCACCAGGAACCACATCCGACAGACTACCTATATTGAGTGTATTTACCTGACCCTAAAGGCTAGGGACAGTCTAGGGATTCTGTTAGTGTATCGGCCACCCCGTGCATTAGCGGACTCCCTTAATGAGCTGACCCAGCTGGTCGCTGAGCTGATGTTGGAGACGCCCAGGCTTCTTGTCCTGGGTGACTTCAACATCTCCCTCACGACCAGCTATGTTCCATCCGGTGCGGCTCGGGAATTCATGGATACCATGACGGCCATGGGCCTGTCCCAGCTGATACAGGGTCCCACGCATTGTGCGGGTAACACTCTCGATATGGTCTTCTGCTCGGATGCGGAAAATCCGTGGGTGGAAATAGCTAATATTTCCCCCCTGTCATGGACGGATCATTTCCTGGTAGAGGCGAAAATCAAGGCTTCAACCCAGATCCCCCCCGGGGGTGATGGACCTGTTAGGATGGTCCACCCTCGAAGGCTGATGGAACCTGAGAGGTTCCAAGAAGCCTTAGAGGGGCTCACGGTTGGAAATGACGGCGACTCTGTTGATGCCCTCACCGGTATCTGGAATACCGGTCTTTCCGGGGCTATACACAGGATCGCTCCCAAGCGCCCTCTCAGGCCCGCTTCCAAACGTAAGCCCTGGTACACGGAAGATCTCCGGGCGAGGAAGCGGGTTCTGCGACGGATAGAGTACCGTTGGCGGAAACACCTTTGCTTACACGACAAGGCTCTCCTAGACCAACTGTTAGAGGACTACGGAGAGGCAATACGAGCAACAAAGAACTCGTTCTATGGTGCTCGTATTGCGTCCGCTGAGTCGCGTCCGGCAGAGTTGTTCAGGGTGGTCAGGGAGCTAACTCAGCTCCCTCCCGCTCTGAACCAGATCCTTGAACCTTCTAAGGCCTGCTGTGACTTGTTCAACGACTTTTTTGCGGATAAAACCTCTCGTATAAGCGAAGGTCTGAACGCTGACATTACTGCAGAACCTAGGGTAGAAGTGTCCAGAGCCTCTGTGGACTATGTTAAACTGGATCAGTTTGAGTTGGTGAGTACCGAGGATGTGGACAAGATCCTCGGAAGTGTTCGGAAAACGACCTGCTCTCTTGATCCCTGTCCCTCGTGGTTAGCGGCCCAGGGGGGACCGGCGGTAACGTCATTGTTACGCCGGATAATTAATACATCTTTGAGGGATGGGCAATTTCCATCGGATCTTAAATTGGCCATTGTAAAACCGATCCTAAAAAAGCCCTCCCTCGACCCCCCTGGTTCATAATAATTATCGGCCAGTCTCGCTGCTACCATTTTTGGGAAAGGTGATCGAGAGAGCGGTTGCGATCCAGCTTCAGGCGGTCTTGGATGAAACGGATTATCTGGACCCATTTCAAACTGGCTTCCGGGCGGGTTACGGGGTTGAGACGGCCATGGTCGCCTTGGTCGATGATCTCCGTCTGGGCATCGACAGGGGAAGCGTGTCCCTGCTGGTGCTCTTGGACATCTCAGCGGCTTTCGATACCATAGACCATGGTATCCTTCTGGGGCGCCTGGCAGAGGTGGGGATCGGGGGCACTGCGCTCCAGTGGTTCCGTTCCTACCTCTCCGGGAGGTCCCAGATGGTGCAGCTGGGAGACGTGTGCTCCGACGAGAGGCCCCTTAAAACTGGGGTCCCTCAAGGGGCCATTCTGTCTCCCATGCTATTTAACATTTACATGAAACCGCTGGGAGAGATCATCCGGAGACATGGGGCGCGGGGTTATCAGTACGCTGATGACACCCAAATCATTTTCTCTATGTCTCCGACTGATGCAGTGACTGGGGATGGCGTCTCTCCTCTCGTGGCCTGTCTGGAGTCAGTAATGGGCTGGATGAGGGAAAACCGACTCAAATTGAATCCAGAGAAAACGGAGGTACTAGTGATAGGTTCTCCTGGTCCAGGAATGGCGGTGGTTCCACCTGTCCTGAACGGGGTCACGCTCCCTGTGAAGGACTCCGTGCGCAGTCTGGGGGTGCTCCTTGACTCGTCGCTTCACCTGACTGCTCAGGTGAATGCGACGGTCAAGAGCACCTGTTATCAGCTTCGGCTGATCCGCCAGCTGCGCCCATATCTGGCCCAGAGGGACCTAGAAACTGTTGTACATGCTCTGGTAACCTCGAGATTGGATTTCTGCAATGTACTCTACATGGGGCAACCCTTATACCAAACTCGGAAGCTACAAATGGTGCAGAATATGGCGGCCCGGCTGGTCACTGGTGCTCCCAGGACCAGCCATATAACACCGGTTCTTAGGGACCTCCATTGGCTGCCCATTCGCTTCCGAGCTCAATATAAGGTGTTGGTTATTACCTATAAAGCCCTAAATGGCTTGGGCCCAGGATACCTAACGGACCGTCTCTCCCCGTACATTCCGCCTCGCACCCTCAGAACGTCTGGGCAGCAACTACTGAAGGTGCCTAGGGCCAGATTAGCCTCCACCTCGCGGAGGACTTTTTCCATAGCTGCCCCAGCCCTTTGGAATAAGCTGCCCACTGAGCTCCGCTCATCTACCACCCTGGCCCAATTTAGGAAGGATCTCAAAACCTTCCTATTCCAGCAGGCATTCCCCGAATAAATATCCTGTGGGCCTCCCTCCTCTTCCGTGGCCATGAGGTTGGGCTATAGGGGCTTTTTATTTGTTATTGTGTTTTATGATTTTTAACTTTTCCTGCACTGTATGTATTTTAACCTTGTTGTTAGCCGCCCTGATCCCTGGAAGGGCGGGATAAAAATAAAAATTTTATTATTTATTTATTAAGAAGGAAGGAAGGGGAGGGAGGGACAGGAGGAAAGAAAGAGGGAGGGAAGGAAGGAAGGAAGGAAGGGGGAAGATAGGAAAGAAGGAAGGAAGGCAAGAAGGGAGGGGGAGGGAGGGACAGGAGGAAAGAAAGAATGAGGGAAGGAAGAAAGGAAGGAAAAGGAGAGAAGGAAGGAAAGTAGGGGGAAGGAAAGAAGATAATAGGGAAGGAAGGAAGGAAGGAAGGAAGGAAGGAAGGAAGGAGAAGGGAGGAGCTCTGGACTCCACAACAAACTCCAACTCGCAGAATTCCACAGCCTTGAGCCAGAAAGAGTTAAAGCAGTGCCAAACCAGGTTAATTTTCCAGTGTGGATGCAGCCCAAGAGTTGCAGAGGGCAGCAAACGTCTCACCCTCTTTCAGCCTCAGCAAGCAGCTCTCTCTTCCTGCTATTCAGAGGCTGGCCTGGCAGTGCTGCTGGCTGCTCTGCTTGCCTGAGTCTATGATCCTCTGGCTCCAGCCACTCTCTCTCTTTTTCTCTCTCTGGTGCCCCCTGCAGTTTAGCGCCCTAGGCAGCTGCCTAGTTCGCCTATATGGATGAGCCGGCCCTGTGGCACATGCACGCAGCTGCGCTAACACGGCCACATGCACATCAGTGTCCATTGACACTAATGGGACTTCAGGACCCTGTATTTTAGTGTCTGTGGTGGGTGGGGAAGGTCTGAAACTGAATCCCTGTCAATATGGAGGGTTGACTGTATTATAAGGGCCTTCTAGTTCAACTCCTTGCCATGCAGTAATACACAGCCAAAGCAGATCTGAAAGATGGCCAGCCAATCTCTGTTGGAAGACTTCCTAAGGAGAGTTTTTCTTAATGTTTCAGTGGAAGAACACATCTACACGTATAGTAAAACCCAGATGGGACCTGGGTTTTCCAGATTCATAGCAAACCTGGGCATATTTACACTATTACAGTCGGCCCTTCTTATACATGGATTTTTTTTATACACGGATTCAAGCATACACGGTTTGAAAATGTTCAAAAAAAGTATACATTTCAAATATCAAACCTTGATTTTCCATTTTATTATAAGGGACACCATTTTCCTATGTCATTATATTTAATGGGACTTGAGCATACACGGATTTTGTTATACACGGGGATCTTGGAACCAAATCCGAACTTATAACAAGGGTCCACTGTACTAAGGTCACTGTGGCAAATGGTGACATATTTGGCTTAAGCAGCTACATGTTCCCCCATTCCACGGTCACTTGATAGTAAAATGGTGGTGCAGAGGCCAGCTTCCCTGAATCATTTTCAGCCACACATCCATGGCCACTCGGCTTTATTTAGTTATTTTCCTGTCCATCAAGCATGCAAACACAGACATTTCCACCCTGGTCCAAGACACTTCTCTGCCTCCTTGTTTTACCATAAGAAGACTGGCTTTTGACTATCACTAAAGCTAAGCCAAGCAGTGATTCAGAAGTGCACAGATACAGGTAAAAATATCTGCATGCAGATATACTGACAGCCAGTTTTGCATACAAGTGTAGCACTGTTTAAAAAATGGTGAACAAGTTGCTTGAACTTGTAATTTCTTGAGAATTGTCACTTCCTGGTGGGAATTATTATGAGACTGCCAGACTCTTTATTATTATTATTATTATTATTATTATTATTATCATCATCTTTATTTCTGTCCCAACCCAATCACTCCATGTTCCTCCCTCCACTGCTGATGTAACTCTGTGGAGCTTTGAAATCTTGTAATATATATTTTGTGCTTTTTGGATGGCTCAAAAAAACTATCATTGTTCTGTGGATTTTGGATGTTATTGTACTTTGCTACATGTCCAACACGGCTACCCTGGATATGTTTTCTGAACAAAACAGGTCAGTCAGGCTGACATTGGACAAATGTGGAGCAAAATAGATGATTTTGGAGAATGGGAATAAAAAGTATATTCTAGAGAGGAAAAGTGAACAATCCAAATATAAACTTGCATCCTTTTTTTAAATGTCCAGAACCTAAACAAACCTATGATTGAACACTTGTGAAACTGACACCGACCAAAAGTAATCCTATTCTAATTAATTTATGACTCTGTTACTGATACACTTCTTTAAAATAGGTGAGTCACTACAGATCTAAATCCAAGCCTATGGAACTTCAAAGCTTGCAATTTTGCCAGATACTAAGAAAATTTGTTCTAAAGTTGGAAACCTTTAAACAGCTTTCAAAAACATTTCTATGAATTAAAATGTTTTGTTCAAGTTCACACAATTAGCTATTCCAAGATTCTGAACACTGAGGTTAAGAATGAGGATGAGGCTGTATGACCAAAGCCTAAATTGAAGTATTAACCCCAATTAGAATAGGACCACCAAACCAATGAGAACTTGGTAAATCAATACTTCTATCTATTAATTTAACGGGTCTACTCTATCCAGGGGCTAGCAAACAAATGAATGTGCAACCTTTGTACCTATACAAAATAAGAATTTGAAAAAGCTACAGAGCCAGCATGGTGTAGCGGTTTGAGTGTTGGACAATATGACTATCAGGTTCTGAATCTCCACTTGGCCATGGAAACCCATTAGGTGACTTTGGGCAAATCACATTCTCTCGGCCTCATAGGATGGCAATGGCAACCACCCTCTGAAGAAATTTGCCAAGATGATCTGATGATAGGGTCATCTTAGGGTTGCCATAAGTCAGAAATGAGTAGAAAGTACACAACAACAACAAGCCTGACTAGAATAGGTGACTTAGAGTTTGAGTTTTTAAAAATCAGACATCTACTGCATATGCAAAAAAATATTTGAGGGCCCAATGACTTTCCAAAGGATTCCTAATATTTTCAGAGATATATGAATAGAAGAAAAATACATAGTATCCACCTTCTGACAACACTGGATGATGGGTGCAGATGGGAATAATATTGTAAATTATTAATACATTGATGAAAATGGCATTGAGATAAGAATAGCATGTTTTAGTGCTATCTTCTAAATCACAATTTATTTTTTCTTCCCTTGATGAAAAGAGAAAGATACTGCCATTGGAGAAATAAAGAGATAGTTAAATGGTGGTATAGGAAAGTGCTTTGTTGGAGTATCAAAGATTCTCCGGGGAAGTGACAGCTTAACTACTATTTAAACTGCCTTCTATCTGTATCCTCTCTACTACAGCTGGCAGTGAGGAAAAATGTAAAAAAAAAAAAAGGGGGGGGGGAGATTTTTGGGTGATGCTTTTGAGTAGTTTTAAATGTCACACTAGCAGCATCAATTACAGAAAAGGGGCAATATGTAGGTAGAGAGATCTTGTAGCACCCTTGAGACTAACTAAAATAAAGAAGTTGGCAGCATGAGCTTTTATAGATTTCAGTCTACTTGAATACATCTTCTTTAATCACTAGACCAATGCAATTGCCTTCATGCTAGTTTTCAAGGATGTGCATTCCATGAAAATATGAAATCTGTTATGGGTCAAAACAATTAGCTAGGTAGGAAGCATTTTTCTTAGTCTTTCTTGAGCATTGAACTGAGAGGTTTTCATTCATGCTAGTTTTGATATTGTATGCCTCTCTAAACAGAAAACCAGCATATCATTGCATTATTTATATGCGAAAACAATTTGCTATGTAGGAAACCATCATTTTTATGCTACAGGCAGCTGCCTATTAGAATAGATTTCATATTTAAAATAAGCTGAGCCTGCTGAGATAATGTTTTCTTTTAGCTACATCTGCTAAGGTCTGGAAAGACTAAACAGTCTGTTTGTGGTTTCATGCATAGAAATGATGGGAAGTCTCTTTTGAAATTATGCGATGAAAATAATTAGGTATATAGTGTATGTAAAGATTGTCTAAAGATATTGGCTGGTTATTTGAGGAATGTTAAGGGTTGAAAGTAAGTGGAAATCAAATTATTTTAATATAAAACAAACTACAAATTCTAAGAAACAAAGAGCAACTCTGTATGAAATCTCCCCTTTCTTCTTTTCCTATATTATCTCATGCTGAATCAGTGTAGGACCTTTCCACACAGGACACAGAAGTAGGGTCAGATCGCATTGGCCGATGCGTATTCGCATCATATAGCATCGTTCATTCACGCTCGCGCTCTCTGAATACGCTTTGCCAATTCGTATTCGCGTCATATTGCAGCGTTCATTCACACCTGGGCGGCTTTCCAATCGAGGTTTTGCAAATCAGCCAATGCGTATTCAGGCAAAGTGAGGCAAGTGCAGATTGGATAACCACACCAGCCCAATACAATGTGTATTGGCCGATGCGCATCGGCAGCTTTGAGCATGCTCTGTGGGGCTCTGAACGGGGCAACATTTTTAACTTCCGGGGTGAAGAATGAGGTCACTGTTTAGCGCGTAATATCGCAAGAATTGCTGCCTTTAGCAACTTACGAAAGGGGTATGCACCATCTGTGTGTGTGTGTGTGTGTGTGTGTGTGTGTGTGTATATATGCTCACACGTAACTACATACATACATACTTATATATATACATACATATATATATATATATATATACACATAGTGTTTCAGCCAAAAGTGAGATGCCTTTTTTTATGTGTACACACACATTTGTCTGTATGAGTGTTTATACGCACATACACACACGCACACACACATATATAGATATACAGTGGGTCCTTGGTATACGCGAGGGATCCGTTCCGGACCACCCCGCGTATGCCAAAATCTGCGTGTGCTCAAGCCCCATTCTGTTCAATGGCGGCGCGCGGACAGAAAAGTCCCCCTCCTCTTTCCCCCCTCCTTCCTAACTTCCCTCCCTCCCTCCCACCTACCTACCTACCTTCCCTCCCTCCCTCTCTCCCTCCTTACCTAGGTCGCCGCCGCCGCGGCGTTCTCGCTGCTGCCGCTGCTGCCGCCACCGCCGCCGCAACAAAATCCGGGTGCTACTCCTGGAGGCCAAGAGACCTCCAGGCTGCACCCGGCCCTT
>NC_056522.1:70858366-70902390 GCF_019175285.1 Sceloporus undulatus | reverse complement strand
GGCCCAGTGCTATGAAATCCTGGGAATTGTAGTTTGTTGTCACACCAGAGTTTGCTGAGAGTGAAGGTTAAATGTCTCCGAAAACTAGAATTCCCAGGATTCCCTAGCACTGAGCCATGGCAATTAAAAGGGTGTCAAACTGGGTTTATTTCTGCAGTGCAGTTGCAGCCTAACACATTTCTATTTGGCACAAAGCTTCCTGAACCCTCTTCATGTCAAAATAAATATCTGAAAAGGACTGAAAGATTCTTTGTTTGGTTTTAATGGTGATTTTCAGGGTTGAAATAAGTTACAATTATTTTTATTCAATTATGTTTACGTTTATTTGCAAAACATCTGCCATTTTAACATTATGGGAATTTTCCGGGAATTGTGACTGAATATTCCGTGTGATGTGGGGGAATTCAGCGGGTTTTGGACAGACATTTCCGGGAATTATCTTCGAGGCTTGTTGGCAACACTATGTGTAGTGTAGTAAGATTTCAGCCAAGTCAGGCCTGGAGAGAGTATTTTCCTTTGACAAAAAGATAAGTCCACAAAAGAAGAAAGATAGTCCTCAGAAGAAGAAAGATAGAATCCACCGAGAGAGCAAGGTATTTAGGAAGGACTATTGAGAAAGAAGAAATCAGTTTCATGTTATTTGTGTTTATAACCAGTAAAACTTTGGAAACTTAAGAAATTTGTGGACAAGTCTTTTGTTCTGGCTGTGATCCCAAGAGCCAGAGGCCTTACTACACCCAAAGTCCATAGTATTGCTCTTGGGACAAAACACACACACACACAAACTGTGGAGCAGTTTGTGTGTGTGTGTGTGTGTGTGTGTGTATACACATACATCTACATATACATCCCCCCTGACACAAAAGGTTTCTGCTTTATCTCGGTCAGTGGAAAAATCGCTCCCCAGCCCCAGCGGTCGTCCTGAAAGGGGAAAGGGCCAACGGAAGGAGATGGGGGAAATTCCAGCGGAGCATCATGGGAAATTTGTAACCCGGTGGTCTTCAGGAGAATCAGCAAATTGGATGTACACACCAGCCAAAGCAGCAGAGGTTTCGCACTGGCCATCAATACGGATCCCGCTGATCCACTAATTTTGCAGACTCGCAAAACGGAGGAGCCGGCTGCCTTCAGTTCGGAACCCAGCCGTGAATACGCATTGGCCAAAGCGTATTCACGTTATATTGCATTGGTCAATACGTATTCTGAGCTCACAAGTGTGGAACACCAATGCAATATAACGCGAATACGCATTGACCAATGCGAACTGAGCCTACTTCTGTGCCCCTTGTGGAAAGGTCCGTAGTGTAGTGGTCTGAGCATTGGGCTACGACTCTGGAGACCAGGGGTCCAATTCTTGCTTGGCCATGAAAACTGAGTGACTTTGGACATGTCACACACTCTCAGCCTCTGAAGAAGACAAAGGCAATTCCCCTCTGAATGTATGCCACTGTATTGCCTGGGTTTGACATTAAATTAACTTTTCAGGCAGTGCACATGCTGCAGTACACATGCTGACTTCCATGCAGTCATGCATAGACATACATATTCCCAAGTTAGTGGTTTGCTTAAATTATTTTTTTCTAATTAAATTTGTATTGAGTTTTTACAATAAAAAACATAAAGTCTGTAGAAAAATGACAAAAACAACAACAACAACTAACTACAAGGGCCAAGGGTAGGTATCTGATGAATAATTCTGCAGTAGAATAAAAAAAATAGTTCTCAGAAAGAGCCAGAGAGTCTGGTTTGTCAAGGTGTAGAATGTCTGTCCAAAGATCCATCTGTGAAGCAGGAGGTTGGATCTGGTGGGAATGATGATTAACACGTGCCCAGTACAGACGTGCGGGAAGTGCCCTATTCGGACCGAAACTAGAGTTCGGGAGCACGCAGCAACCGTACACTCCCAAACCCATCATGGTGGCCTTCTGTCCACACAGGAGCCGCCATGATGATGCAAGCACTGCACAGCACCCAGACATCACTGGCAGGAAATGGCATCATGGCAGCGCCCTTTCCTGTTTGTGGCGCTGCGAAAAAGAAGCCACTCTAAGCAGCTTCTTTTTGGCAGCGTGTCAGTGCTGCAGTGTGTGGCTGCTGCAGCACCATCTCAGGGCAAAGATGGGCAGCACAGAGCGGCCCGTCTGTCGAGCCTCATAGTCAATAAAGATCATCCACTGTTCTTGAAATGTGTCAGTCCTTTTGTGGCCAATGCAAAATTTTGTCATAGCAGTTTTTCCATCAACCACATACCCCAGATTCTAGACCACCAGTTCTCAATGGAGAGGTCACCTGACTTCCAACATTTGGCTACTTCTAACCTAGCAGCAGCAATAAGAAAAGTTATCTATTTCCTATGTTTCAAGTTAGAATTGCTTTTAACAAATATAGAAAACAAAAGGAAAATTGGACAGAAATTTATGATCTGATCAGTGATACATGAAATTTGATACAGAACTGCCTCCCAGAATTTTCTCATTTTAGGACATTCAATCCATATATGCATATAAGAGCCTCCTGATTTATAACCCCTCCAGAAATCCAGAGAGAGTGTTTTAACCATTTTAGACAGTGTTACAGGTGTGAGGTACCACCTATGGATGGTTTTCAGAGTATTCTCCCTCACAGATGCTGAATGGGATTTGTATGGGGGTGAAGACCAGATGTGAGCCAATGCAGTGTCTGAAATCATGGTTTTCAATTTTCCTTGCCAAAATGAGTGCATATATTGGCCTTTCTCATACCTGTGTTCCAGGAGAGGTTTGTAGATAACTGCTGCCGTCCCTTTAGCATGAGATGCGAAGTTCAAACAAAAGTTTTCAAAAAAGGAGAGCGGATGTGGAGATTCTCCTGCTGAGGTTAGATATGATGCAAAGGAAGCAATCTGGTGTACTTGAAGCCAGGTAATGTTAGTTTGTTGTAGGGGAGTCTTTATGGTGTTGGAGGGCTTTCGTAATTCACCAGAGAACAGGTCTAAAGTGCAGTCAACATCTTTTCAATAACATTATTAGTGGGAATTGATCATCTAAGTGAGAAAGACGATGCAAAAAAAATGTTTAATGGGAGAAGGGCCCAGAGCTAGTATGTGTTTCCATTTATGCCAGATGAGTAGGGAGCTGCTTAAATTATTATTTTTTTGCTGAGAATCCCTGAATTAATTTATTTATTGCTGAAGTGCCCTGAAAACATGAGTACAATGAATACACATCTCTTGGAATTAAGACAGAAGAAAGTGTCAGCACCTACATTTAACTCTCTTTTGAGAAGCACACAAAAACAACCAGAAAGTTACTTTTTGAGGCTACTACACCCAGAATTCCACTGCCAGCATGGTTAGTAGCCATGTTGGCTGGGGGATTCTGAGAACTGTAGTCCCCTTCCAAGGTCTGGCTGGTGATTTTAAGTGAAACTTTCTTCCCCTCAAAACCATATTGTTTTTGTCTCCCCTTTGCAATCCAAATCAAGTGGAAATCCGACACAAAGGAAATAAAGGGACTTAGAAAATTACCTCTGTGAGTTTATTCAATTAGGTATTAAACGCTTGGAACAATGTTTCATTTTACCAACAGCTGTATATAATCATTCATGGCTTTGAGGCCAGGGTAATTGGCAGTTACAATTTTCCCCCTCAGTCTTTTGGCATCCTGCTGAAAGCCACACTGAAGGAGGAAGTACTTGGAACAATGGGAATAGTGGCTTCACACTAGATCTTGAGACAGACCTTGGGGCCATATGTAGTATAAATCTATCAAAAGTGACTCTCAAATGTATCTGAGAAAGTAGGCTCAAGTCTACCAAAGTTCCTGCTACCATTGGGGTGATATGATAGCCTTGTTTAAATATTTGAAGGGATGTCATATTGAGGATGGAGCTGCTCCAGAGACTAGGACCTGGAACAATGGATGCAAGCTACAGGAAAAGAGATTCCATCTCAAGATTAGGAGGAACTTCCTGAGAGTGAGAGCTTTTTGACAGTGGAACACACTCCCATGGAGAGTGGTGCAGTCTCCTTTGGAGGTCTTGAAACATAGGTGTTTATCACACTATACTCTTATAGTGCTACTATTTCACTTTGACTCCTCTAGCTGCCTCCTATTGCATTATGGGATTTGCAGTTTTAAGGAGGAGTATTTAGAATTCTCAGGCAGATAAGTTGCCTGAGAATTCTAAATGCCCCTCCTTAAAACTGCAAATCCCACAATGCAACAGGAGGCAGCTAGAGGAGTCAAAGTGAAATAGTAGCACTATAAGAGTATAGTGTGATAAACACCATAGGCTGGATGGCCATCTATTGGGTATGCTTTGATTGAGAGTTCCTGCATGGCAGGGGTTTGGACTGGATGGACCTCTACCTTTCAGGTAGTCTCAAAGGTGCTACAAGACTTCTTTGCACAAAAATGATTCAATGATCAGTTTTGGGGACAAATAATTCCCAGAAACCACTGCCTTTTAAAAGATCCTCAAATTGTTCATATCTATTCTGGAAAACATGAAAATGATATGGTATTTTCAGGTCATATCTCACCTCAGGAACAAACTCACCATGGGGGTTTTGGCAAGCTGCAAGCCACAGTTTTCTCGGCCTCAGACCACTATCTGCAATGTAGGAACAATGACAATGGCATCCTTTGCAGGTAGGGTTGCCATAAGTCAGGACCTCCAAACCGGGACAAATGTAGGACAAATGTAGGACAACATTTTCAAATGTAGGACACTTTTTAAAAATGGAGGACATGTGAAAAAATTTGATGATTTTTTTTTTAAAAATGTTAATTTAAATGCATGTTTCTTAGGCATCATCAAAATGGAGGACATTTTAGCATTATTCCTAGACAGATGGCAGAAATGTACTCCCCTTTCTGGCCAAATCACCCCCCTCCATTCCAAAACACACACAACAGCACATTTGGGCATTGAACATGGCTTTACTTAACATGGCCTCTTGCATATTTCAGAGGCTTATTGCATCATCATCATCATCACCACACTATCATTGACAAAACAAGGGAGACTTGCTAGCATTAAAAGCACCAAAAACACACAGAAAAGGCACTTGGGAAAAATGCTCTTTAAAATATACACTTTACAAATGCACTTTAAAAAAGAGACTTTAAAAATGCATTTAAAAAAATAAAAATCATTAATACTGGAACTGGCCACTCCCCCCTCCTCCTCCTCCTCCTCTTCCTCTTCATCCTCCTCCTCCGCGCCAAGAAAGGGCAAAGGAAATGGCCCTATCTGGCTGCAGCCCGGCCCAACAGAGGAGCTCCACCTCCTGAGTCTGGCTGGCCAATGGGGGCAGACTGGGGCTGGAACAGCCCCGCCCCCTGCCAGTGCTCACAGGCTCAGGCCTGGAGAAGGAAGTCCTCCTCATTAGCCCCGCGTGTGGCTCCGCCTCCTCCTCCTCCTCCCCTTCTGAGGCTCTGCCTCCTTAAAGGGACCAGCTCCCTTTTAAGGCTGGCGTGCGGCCAGGGTCCAGGCACGCAAGTGGGCCAACCGCGTGCTTCCGCCGGCTGCGCCTGGGCAACTGCTCGGCGCGGTTGCGGAGGAGGCAGAGGAGGTAGCCAGCCAGCCAGCCGCGCACAGCCCTGCAGGCCAGGGGGATGCGCAGGGGGAGGAGGAAGTTGGAGAAGGAGGCGGAGATGGGTGGCTGGTGGCCAGAGGGAGCGCACAGGGGGCGGAGGAGGCAGATGAGGCAGAGGCCGATGCGGAAGTGGGTGGCCAGCCGGCTGCATGAGCAGCCGCGGCCATAAAGAAGGTGTGGGGGGGGTGGCAGAGGTGGCCGCAGGCGGGGCAGTCCCACTTTTGGCACGAAACCGGACCGGAACCGTGCCAGCACCACCAAAAGCGTGATTGCCCCGCCTGCAGCCGGGTTATGGCATCCCTATTTGCAGGGCTCTTGTGAAGATAATTTGGTCAACAAATATAAATATAAAGGTTTCTTTCTGTTAGTAGTTGTTACTAAACTTTAAAAAACCTGTCCTTTCCCACACTCTTCATCAGTTCTTTCATTGTAACAGTTAAACACCTTTTTTGTCATTTTGAACTACTCTCTCAAATGATTGATGTGTAAAGCCTGTGATCATTTTATGAAGACATTAAGAACTGCAAGAGCGGAAATTAACATCAGTGGTAGAGAGATAAAGAAGAGAATACCAGGAGGGATGCCTCTCCTTTCTTGTTAGAGGAAGAAGACGATAATCATTATAATTTATGTATAATATTACAAGAGAATATGTGTGTGGACATTTGCCTCCAAGGCCACAAAACCTAATCACCTGAAATTTGGTGTGGATATTAAGGAGATTATCAGGGCATGTATATTGGGCTTATTTTTATTTTTAAAATTGATTAGTGAATTTCAGTTAATTAAAATCATTCATGCAGTAAGGTCTTTAAACTGCAAACACCTCCACTCTCCCTTAGAGACTAAGTTGGAAGCAGACATGGGAGAATCATTTCTTTACAGGACCTCTACACAACTCCATGTGCTACTCTCCTCTGCAAGACCCAACACTCTTCAAACTGTTGGAGTGGGGAGAGAAGTCTGTCTGGTGTGGCGCAGGGAGAGAAAAAGGCAACTCATCAGCAAGGGGTACAGATACTTGGGGCAGTGGGATCAATGAGAATGAAAAAGTGTGGATGTAGAGAGACAGCAGAGAGAAAGACAAAGAGCACAGGGGTGGAGAATAACATATTTTCATAAAGTGTACAGTACTTCTGATTGTCATTTTTATGTGCACGTCAGTGTCAAGAGTTGTATATACACCTTGCCTGTCTTAAAATGTTAAGCACTGTGATGGTTTATACAATAGAAAAGCCTATTGGTGATAGCTTGCCGGAGGAGATCTGTCATATTACCACCCTTGATGCCTTTAAAAAGGCTGTCAAGACAGATCTCTTCTGGCAGGCCTTTGCGGACTGATCTCCCATCAAAAAGATAGCCCCGTCTGCCCCTAGTTGTTCTACTCATCTGTCCATCTTTTAATTGTTTTCTAATTAATTTTAATGATAAAATTTGTAATTGATTGTTTTTATTCCGATGTTGGTGGAGGGTTGGGGAATTATGTAATTGATGATTATGCTGCGTTATGTATTTTTATTTCCTTTATTATAACCCACCTCAATGCACAGGGAGAGGTGGGATCATCATCATCAGCAGCAGCAGCAGCAGCAGCAGCATCTCAGACACAGGTGCTGAAATAGTAACAGGAGGGAGGGAGGCATGGATCAAGCTTGTTCAAGGCTGTTTCAGTGAAAAGAATCTGACTATAATAACAATGAAGGGGCAGTTCTGAAATGAGAGGGGACAATGTGTTTTTTAATTATAACGAATAAAAATTAAGGCTGCCTAGAGTTTGAAATTGTGTGCAGTTTAATTAGCTAGTGTTAATGCTTTCAGGACAATTCTGACAATGAAAGTCACTGAAATGGACCTGTAATTTCTTAACAAAAATTTTCTGAATTTTAACTACTGAAACTTGAGTTTCAAAACCAGGGATCCTGTTGGACATGACAATCAGGTGTTACACTTATAAGCCTGTCACAGACATTATTTCAAAAATCTTCCCATCAATACTGTAAGACATGCCACTTTTAGTAGTAGACTGAAGGTAAGAGAACAGTTGCTGGCTGAAATGCCCTATGAAGTTTCTCGATGAAATGATTTATTAACTAGGAGTTCTTGGCTCTTAGGTTACCGCTTATACCCTTGGATACTAAGATATACATTCAGTGGCTCAAATGAACAATAGCAGCAACGTTTGTACAGTAAAACCTTGGTAACTGATGGAGTTTGGTTCCAGAACCCTCCATAGATACCACAACTCATGAATGCTGAAATCTCAGTAAATACAGAGGAAACTCACCTGACGCGGGGGATCCGTTCCGGACCCCCCCTCATGTAAGGTGAATTCCGCCTATGCTCGAGACCCATTCAAATGAATGGGGCTCATGCGCGTAGCGGCGTGGCAGCACGGCGGCGCGCACACGCCATGGGCGCATACCCCATTCATTCAGATGGGACACGCCGCCCCTTGAGCCCCGTACGCTCAAAGCCGCATATAGTGCACCCGCGTATAACGCGGGCATACTGTATAACAGTGCAAAAAATTGTGTCCCTTTTATAAAATGGCAAAATCAATGTTTGCTTTTTTGTTGGAATATATATATATATATTCATAAGGAATCTGTGGATATGGAGTGCCAATTGTATGTGTGTATATAACCAGTTCCACCGGACCAAATATGAATTGAATGCCTACTTTTATTTTGCAATTAGAGGCAATTTGGTTCATTGAGTGTGTGCCCCGTGTGTTCAAATTATTTCTGACTTCTGGTGACCCTAAAGTTACCCTATCATGGGGTTTTCTAAGGAAGATTTTTTCAGAGGAGGTTTGCCATTGCATTGCTCTGAGAGCAGAGCATGCAACTTGCCCAAGGTCACCCAGTGACCTTGTTCTTTGTCTTCCTCTGAAACCCTTTAAATTAAACTCTTTGGCCTTGACATACTCTCCAACCAAGACACATATGGCCAAGCAACTTCAGAATGTCTTCAAGATGAAAAAAGTTAATAATGAGGAAGAACATACAAGCTGAGAGAGGCAGCAGCAGTTTGCTTTTGCCTAGTCCTTCTATGAGGAGTGAGATTTGGCCCTTTCCTTTCCTTTCCTTTCCTTCCTGTTGAATTCTGGAGTGCAAAATGCTTTTGCACTTTGGTCTCAGTTTTCAGCAATAGCTGTTAACCAAGGACAAGAAGAGAAAGCAAGAGGAGGAAAGTGAAACCGAGACATTTTAAAATCAGCTGAAAAAGTGGGATGACAGAGGATTAAAAAGGACTGCCCCTACCAAAATTGGAGAGTATGCCTTGATTCCCCCCCTGCTTTTTTGATAGAGGTAATGTCCATACCAGTATGATTGTGCTTCAAATACTATTTAACTGTATTGCTGTTGCAGAGCTTGGAAAAGTTGCTTATTTGGACAACAACTCTAGACTAGATATTATGCTGGCTGGGACATTCCAGGAGATGTAGTAGCCAACAATATATTTTCACAAGGTGTTTGCAAACTGCATAGTAATTGCTATGTAAAGTATGCATAGTAAAATGTAAACCTACTTATTTCTATTCAAAAGAAATTCAGATTAGACTAACCAAGGTTAGTAAAGCTACTCATTTCATCATATTCATTATTCACTGGATAACACAACACCTCATTACTATTGTCAAAATGATGTGTCAGTGATAATATATGATCAGAACTTGTGTACTAAGGGGGGAGGGGGAGAGAAACACGTGTGAAATCATTCAACAAACGTTTTTACTTAAAAAAGAAAACCCAACATGTTGACCAATAAAATGTATCACTACACTGGGTTTCTTAGGCTGTGGGACTTAATTACAAAATTACCTGATGGGAGAGCTCTACTGAGAAGATGTTGCATTACCAAGTTCTGTGGGAAACAGCATAGACGTGGCTCCTTTCTCAAGGCTGACTGGGCAGAGAGAAGGAATTCAGCATCACCAAAAGTACTGGAGGTTTTTCAAGGAAGAATGAATGACCTTTGCTCTCTCTCAGGCCCTTCCATACTCTCAGCAAAACACAGAAAATTATCTGTAGTGTAAATAATCATTTCCCCCAGCCTTTTGTCTTAGTGTCTCGACAATGGGCAGAAAGGGGTGGCGAGATGCCACCCCTTTCTGTCCCAGAAGCAGACCATGGCAACCACACGACGCGGCCTGTACACAGCAGGGAAAAAAGCCCCAGAAAGGGGGGTCTTTTTGCACCACAGAATGGATGCCATTTGCGTGGCCTGTGCACCATGATGACACCCCTTGTGTGCCATGCCATTCGGACGCTGTGCACAGCAGATGTTATCATCGTGCTCCCCCATGTAAATGGCAGTGCAACATGATGGAGCCTACAGCGCATGGTAGGGCTTGGAAGCGTGTGGACACTCTGCTCTCCCGAGCCCTACTTTCGGCCCCAGACCAGTGCAAAGCATCTGAAAAAGTGGGACAGCACAGGAATAACTAGGACTGTCCCTGCCAAACTGGGGCAGTTGGAGCATATGGAAGGAACTGAATGTGAAAATTGTATGTCACCCAATGGGCCGCCAGCAGCCGAACAAAACCAGCTGAGCCTCTCATTACTGGAGGGGGAAAAGTCCAGCATGCAAATTATCCCAAGTATCTCCTTGGTTTGGGCAAAAATAAAAGTGTATTTTTAAAAATGTTATTATAGGGGGACATGGAGTCCCAAGAGTGGTAGAAAATGTAGTAGGTGTAACTCTAAACTCTCCTCAGCTCTTCTCCCTCCCATCCCCATGTAAATAGTACATGTAAATAATAAATAATAATAATAATAATAATACATTTTTATTTATATACTGCCCTGTGGCGAATCAATCTGGGCAGTTTACAACATTAAAATGACATACAGCATAAAACAATATATTTCCCTTCCCCCCTCAAAAAGTTATTAAACTGCATATCTAATTTAAAACCACAATAACTTGTTAAAACAACAATAAATTAAACAGAATAATACCAACCAATAAACCACTGCAACTTCAGTTCTAAAGAAAAGAAAAGGGGGATTTGGAGACATTACTGAGGAGGGGGGAGATCCTGAGATCCTGAGGCCGGGATAGTTCAGTCTGGGAATAAGCATAACATCCAACATTTCACAGCTGAAAACTGGGACATATGTGGCCAAGTAACATCAGAGTGTGGTCAAGATGGCAAAAGTTGTTAATTAGGAAGAATACACAAGCTAGAAGAGGATGCAACAGTATGAGCCAAGTGGGACAGACAAAACTGAATTCCTGCCTCTCCATTCTTCCATACTGAATTGAGTGCAAACTACCTTTGCACTTTGAACTCAGTTTGCAGCAATGGAAGTAACCTGTGGACAAAGGGGGGAAGTGGGAGAAGGAGAGAGAAATTCTGACATTTTAAAAACAGTTTAAAAAGTGGGATGATAGAGGATTAATTGTGGCAGTCTCTACCAAATCAGTATAGGTAGATCATAGAATCGTAGAGTTGGAAGAGACCACTAGGGCCATCCAGTCCAAACCCCTGCCATGCAGGAAATCCAAATCAAAGCATCCCTGACAGATGGCCATCCAGCCTCTGTTTAAAGACCTCCAAGGAAGGAGACTCCATCACACTCCATGGGAGTGTGTTCCACTGTCAAACAGCCCTTACTGTCAGGAAGTTCCTCCTAATGTTCAGGTGGAATCTCTTTTCCTGTAGCTTGCATCCATTGTTCCGGGTCCTGTTCTCTGGAGCAGCAGAAAACAAGCTTGCTCCCTCTTCAACATGACATCCTTTCAAATATTTAAACAGGGCTATCATATCACCTCTTAACCTTCTTTTCTCCAGGCTAAACGTCCCCAGCTCCCTAAGTCGTTCCTCATAGGACATGGTTTCCAGACCCTTCACCATTTTAGTCGCCCTCCTTTGGACACGCTCCAGTTTCTCAATGTCCTTTCTGAATTGTGGCGCCCAGAACTGGACACAATATTCCAGGTGGGGCCTGACCAAAGCAGAATACAGTGGCACTATTACTTCTCTTGATCTAGACACTATACTTTTATTGATGCAGCCTAAAATTGCATTGGCCTTTTTAGCTGCCGCATCACACTGTTCACTCATGTTCAACTTGTGGTCTACTTGAACTCCTAGATCCCTTTCACACGTAGTTTCATTCAGCCAGGTGTCACCCATCCTATATCTGTGCATTTTATTTTTCCGCCCAAAGTGCAGTACCTTACATTTCTCCGTGTTGAATTTCATTTTGTTAGCTGTCGCCCAGCTTTCTAGTCTATTCAGGTCATTTTGAATCTTGATCCTGTCCTCTGGGGTATTAGCTATTCCTCCTAATTTGGTGTCATCTGCAAATTTGATAAGTATGCTCCCAATTCTGTCATCCAGGTCATTGATAAAGATGTTGAATAGCACTGGGCCCAAGACAGAGCCCTGTGGGACCCCACTGGTCACTTCCCTCCAGGATGAAAAGGAGCCATTGTTGAGCACCCTTTGGGTTCGGCCGGTCAACCAGTTACAAATCCATGTAACAGTTACCTTGTCTAGTCCACATTTTACAAGTTTGTTTGCAAGAATGTCATGGGAAACCTTGTCAAAGGCCTTACTGAAATCAAGATATACTATATCCACAGCATTCCCTTCATCTACCAAGCTGGTAATTTTATCAAAGAAAGAGATTAGATTTGTCTGGCATGACTTGTTTCTCTGAAACCCATGTTGCGTTTTTGTGATTATGGAATTGCCATCTAGATGTTCACAGACTCTTTGTTTAATGATCTGCTCCAGAATCTTTCCTGGTATTGATGTCAGACTAACTGGACGATAATTGTTGGGATCCTCTTTTTTCCCCTTTTTGAAGATGGGGACAACGTTTGCCCTCCGCCAGTCTGCTGGGATCTCTCCTGTTTTGCAGGAGTTTTCAAAGATTATTGCCAATGGCTCCGATATTACATTTGCCAGTTCTTTTAATACCCTTGGATGGAGTTCATCTGGTCCCGGAGACTTAAATTCATTTAGATTAACAAGGTATTCCTCTACTATCTCTTTACTTATTCTGTGCTGAAATTCCCCTATTCTGTCCTCTGCTCCATTATCCTCAGGATGAGCACCCTTTTCCTTTTCTGAGAAGACTGAGGCAAAGAAGGTGTTGAGTAATTCTGCCTTTTCTCTGTCCCCTGTTAACATTTTGCCATCCTCTCGATGCAGTGGCCCTACCATTTCCTTCTTCTTACTTTTGCTGTGGACATATCCAAAAAAGCCCTTTTTGTTGTCTTTAACCTCTCTAGCAAGCCTGAGTTCATTCTGTGCTTTAGCTTTTCTGACTTTACCTCTACACATGCCTGCTATTTCTTTGAATTCCTTTTTTGTGATTTCCCCCTTTTTCCATTTCTTATACATGTTCCGTTTCAAACTTAGCTCGGTTGAAAGTTCCTTAGTCATCCATCCTGGTTTCTTGAGACACCTCCCATTTTTCTTTTTCACTGGAACTGTTTGAAATTGTGCCTTCAGTATCTCCCTTTTGAGAAAGTCCCATCCGTCCTGAACTCCTTTATCTTTTAGTATTTCTGACCATGGAATCGCCCTCAATACTTCTCTAAGTTTACTGAAATCCACTCTCCTAAAGTCTAGAATGTGTGTTTGACTATGCCTGGCTTCTCCTTTCCACTGTATAACAAACTCCAGGAGAACATGGTCACTTCCACCTAATGATCCCACCACTTGCACCCCATTAACCAAATCATCATATCAACCAAGATGATATGAAATAAGGGTGGGTAAAATAAGGGTGGGTACAGATGAGTTTCTGTACATTCCTAACAGACCAGAGTTTGGATGGAATAGTTTTTAGACTATAAACTCCCAGAGTTTGGCCATTGTCCATATTGGCTAGACCAGGGGTAGGCAACCTTTTTGAGCCGGGGGCCGGGTTGCTGTCCCTCAGACAACTGGAGGGCCGAAGCCAAAAAATAAATAATTAAATAATTTTTAAAACAATTAATTAAACAAATAAACCGGGACAAATGTAGGACAACATTTTCAAATGGAGGACACATTTTTTTAAAAATGGAGGACACGCAAAAAAAATTGCTGATTTAAAAATAAATGTTAATACAAATGCATGTTTCGGAGGCTTCTATAGACAATTGCCCCCCTTGCCCGCTGCTTGCCCCCCTTGCCTGCCGCTTGCCCCCTCTGCCTGCCTCCTCCTGATAGGCCAAAGGCCCCACGCCCTCACGCGAGAGGCCAAAGGTTCCGGCAGCAATTGGCAGCAGGACCGGGCTGGGGCCGGTCCCAAGGCCTTGCCGGGCCACATCCGGCCCGCGGGCCGCAGGTTGCCTACCCCTGGGCTAGACAATATTAAGGACTAGTGGGAACTACTGTGAGCTGTACAGCAAAAACGTTAACCTTTCTCAGCTCTGAAATATACATACACACATAGGCTCAATTCAGATGTTACATTTCCCAATTTCCAAACCAAATGCATTTTCACATTCCCAGTTTCCAAAACTTGTTAGCACATGATCATAGACTACCCGCAATCATATAGTCTTTAGACACTTAAGAAATCAGGTTAGTGGGGCTCCCTTCAACCATATCCATTATAAACTCAGTCTGACTTTTTGTCTATAAGAAAAATCAGGTCAGTGAACAGAGTGAGGAAAAGAAAAAAAAGAATCATAATTAGAAAGTAAGTGTGCTAGTTTTGACAAATTGTATTTGCTGGTTATGATCCAGTAGGCTTTTTATAAATACCTTATGTTTGGATGTATACTGCTTCTCCTGTCATATAATAAATGGGTCATAATGATGTTTTTTTTAAAATAATAATAATAGTGGTTTAAATTTGCTAGTCCCAATTAGGGTGGATATATTGAATCAATTCCAGACTAGCAAAATAACACTTATTTGTTAAATGAGTCTGCTCTAGTCCAGGCTTGTAACTGGATTTAGACTAAAACCTATAAACTATCAGAATGTGATAACAGAATAATATGTAAATGTGTGGGATTTCCTCCATATCAGTATTTAAAGCAAAAGCACACCTCAGCCTCCCCAAAAAGGAATATGCAAGTGCAGAAGAACCTATAACAACATTTGTGTGCAAATATAGTTGTTTTTTACTCTGCTTTATTCTCTCCCACCCTCCTTATATCTAGGGTTGCCATAACCCAGCTGCAACCTGGTGTTTTCCGGTTTTGGCGGCACCTGCCCGGTCACGGCACGGGTGCAGCCAAAAACCGGGAAAAGCCCGGTTGCAGTGGGGTTGCTAGGCAACCCTCGGGGCCTCGCTGCCCTCCTCCTCCTCCTCCACTGTGCATGGCCGCGCGGAGGAAGAGGAGGGCAGCGAGGCCTGGGATAGAGGAGGCTGCAGGGAGGCGGCGCCTCTTGGGCGCAGCTGCGCCAACTTCCTTGCCTCCCTGCGGTCTCCTCGCCTCCTTCCTGGTCCCTGAGGGGGCCAGGAACGAGGTGAGGCCCCAGCGTTGGCCGGCGCTCTCCTCACCTCCTTCCTGGTCCCTGAGGAGGCCAGGAAGGAGGCGAAGCCCCGGCGATGGCCGGCGCTCTCCTTGCCTCCTTCCTGGTCCCTGAGGGGGCCAGGAAGGAGGCGAGGCCCTGATCCTGGCCTCCGATCGCGGCGAGGCCCGGGGCCCAGGCGGGGAGGGAAAGCCTCCTTAAGTGGAGGCTTTCCCTCACCGCTTGGCCTCTGCTCCCTGCCGCAATCACAAGGGAAATGTAGGACAAAATTTTCAAATGTAGGACACTTTTTTTCCCCCCTACATTTTCCCGGTTTGGAGGTCCGGCAGTATGGCAACCCTACTTATATCCCTCTTTTCTTGTCTTCATCCAAATTTAAAAATGGCCCTAGCTGTTTGTAACCTGGGAACTGAATTAAAGCATATACATATTTATTGCATATTTTTTCTAGTCTGTTCATAAAATTCAGTGTGTTGAGCTTAGATTCTCCAGTGCTGGGCCAGCAGAGGTGATAGCTTGGAGAGCTGAATTATGCAACAGACATTGGTTCAAATATAATAAACGACATATTGCTGTTAGGCTGACAGAAGTCAAGTTTAATAAAAGACTATAAAAGGACTGCCCTGAGGACCCAATATAGCCTGATTCCTTACCTCTCCATCAATATGATACACATATTGATCTGGAGGACAGGAGACTTCAAAAATCAAATCAGGTACCGCACATCCATCATTCTGACAAATCATTTTGACAACAGCAATGAGGTACTGTGCTAATCCAATGAATAACAATTTGTGAGTAAATCAAATGATAGTTACTACCTTACTCTGTCTTCAGTGACTGGCCACAGATGAAGATTATCCACTCTGCATTGTACATGCACTGTATGTAGAGGTTGCAGGTCACACATACATCTATTGTTTAAGCTATTTTGCTTTACTATATCATGTAAGCAACTTTGGGTCCCATATGAGAGGAAAGTTGGATACAGATTAGATTAAGTCAGGAGAAGGTGAGTCAAATTCAGTTTTGCTTTTTAAACACAGGCACACCTCAGTTAAGAAAACCTCTGCCAAAGAGGCTTCTTTTTAAAGTATCTTTTTATGTCCCCACATCCCCATTCCTTCTTTTCCTCTGTCTACTGAAAGTGGCTTTGTTTGTTTATTTTAGCAGTATCAGCACTGAGAGGATGGGGAAGGAGGGCAAGAGAAACAGATTTTTAGTGTCAGGTTGCAACAGCATGTCTGCAGTAAACAATGCAATTACAGTCACCCCTCCAATTCTGCGGAGGGGTGATCACCATTAACCTTAATGGGACATGCCCCCTGCATGCATGTGCCCCATTCAAGTCTATGGGGCTTCAATATGCACGGGATTTGGAACTCATGAGCAGGGGTGTGGAACGGATCCCCCACGAGTTCCAAGGGGTGACTGTATTCCCAATGTTGGGGTAAAGGTGATATTCTGTTCTAGCTGATCCTACTTTAGCTTTGTGTGCCTACATATAACAGGCAAGATAAACAGCAGCTACCTCTGGAATCTCTTACTGAGCATGGGTGAACAGCAGAACACATAGCAGAACATAGACAAAAAGAGAAAGCAGCTAAACCTACCTCATCATCTACTCCAAGCAAACAAGCATAGATCTCTAGGGCTGCATCTATATCACAGACTTAATCTAATTTGACACCACTTTAACTGACATGGCTCAATGCTATGAAATTATGGGATTTGTAATTTTGTGAGATATTTAGCCTTCTCTGTCAGAGAGCTCTGGATTCCATAAGTTAAAGCCATGTCAAACTGTGTTATTTTTTTAATGTAGCAGCAGCTTAAGTCTGGTCATCAAAATGGCCATCCTAAGAAAAGCAGAAGTTGGTGAAAGGAAAAGATATCCCTCAGTGCATTTGGAAGAAGCTTATCTGACCTGGTTGTTTCTCTTTCCATGTACATATTGTTACTTTTGGATAAAAATTCTGCAGAAACATATTGAATTTCTCTTCCTTCTTGTGGTTTAGGAACATATCCCTATTCTTTCCATCGTATTTCTGCCTCTGGTACCAAATTTTCTGTTAAAGAAGGAATTTCCAGAAACACACCTGATTTGTTAACTGTGGTATACAGTCAGACCTCTGAATCCGTGGGCTTGCCAGTCATGGATCTGAGTGTCCATGGATGACAAGCCTCATTGTCCCCAATGGCTGCACATGCACATGGGTATACTAGTGGGCATGCAAATATCATGCCACCATTAGGGAGAATGGGACTTGAGGTCTCATGTTTCTTTGTATCCGCGGGGTGGTCTGGAACGGATCTTCTGCGGATACAGAGGTCTGACTGTACCTGTAAAAGAAAATCCCTTTCATTACAGAGGCAATTGAGATTGCAATTCTGAGGTTTGTAGTTTAGGGGAGTCCTTGAACTCTCTGGCTGAGATTCTAAGTACTCCTCCCCAAATTGTAAATCCCAGGATTCGATAGCATGTTGCCATGACAATTAATGTGAAATCATATCCCCGTAACTGTGTAATTTGAAAGTGCTCTAAATTTATCACATGGGAGGCAAAATGCCCAAATACCGTGGATAAACGGGGTTTAAATCCTGTGAATATCCTGGAAAAGCAGGATTGTTTTCAGACACATCAGGGCACTTTGGCATTAACCCGACCTTAACTTGTGCAAAAAGCGGCCTGAAGTTAAAAAGTGGCATGATTTTGTCGTTTTTTTGCATGGGTTAATGTCGGGTTAATGCCAAAGTCACGCAACATAGTCCTACTCTTGCGGGATATTCACAGATTTAAAACCTGTTTATCTACAGGATTTGGGCGCTTCCCTCCCATGAGATAAACTCCTAAGACAGGATACAAATGTTATAAGTAAATTTGCAGTGACATGCTAAAGCCTTTGTTTGAAAATAAAACAAGCCATAACATATATTAATCATTCATTTATCTTGCATGCTTTAAGGGTCCTTTAGCCTTGAGAGAGACAGGCTTTCTAGTTACAGTCAAGAATCTTTCTATATTTACATAAAGTATTTAAAATATATAAATGGGAATTTTGTAGTCCTCCAGATGGTCCCAGCATTGTTTGCCATAGGTCATGCTGGCTAGGGCTGATGGAAGTTGCAGTTGAACAACATGTAGTTTGATGATTCCCACCCTCTGACATAAAGCTCCACAAATACCCTGGGGGTAAGAGGTGTTTTAAGTGGTTGCCCCCCAAAAGCCACAAAAATGCGTTCCTCTCTTAAGCACATCATAGAAAAGTTTCTTTTGGGGAATGCAGCTCCTAGGATCCCAAAATTATGAGAAATTCTGGAAGTTGTAATTAAAATTAAGTTTCTCATGCTCTGAAGGCAGATGTCCAGAGTGAGATGTTGCAAAAAAAAAAAAAAAAAAAAAAGGTTGTAACCCAAGTTATGAGTGTTTGTTTCAATATATCAAAGGAGCATGTGTGTACACACACACGCACACACTTACAGATCTTCAAGTAGATGGTGCCTTCTTTTCCTACCAGTCTTGCCATGCTTGCTGAGAGATTCTGAGAGCTGTAATCCAAAAACATACATTTCTCAAAAATCAGCTTTCTAAAGACTAAAATGAACAGCAGTTAACCCTTGCCCCCCCTGCTATATATGATGGACACTGGCAGGGTGGTGGATTGTGCCATTCATCATTCAAACTATCACAGACACCAGCTAATGAAGACATTCTTGGCACTGATTGCAGTAATACAATCCAAATTTTCCTCACTGCTTCAAAAGAAGCACTATTAATGGCACTGTTTTCTTCAACAAACCAGTGTTGGTAAGCAAGTATAATTCCTCTGAAAGTAAAATGCCACTTTTGAAAACAGCGGGTTGAATTCTGATTTTTGTTGTACTGAGCTTTTGTTGTACTGTGCCTTCAAGACTTTTCCAATTTGTGAATCTAAGACGACCCTATCATGAGATTTTCTTGGCAAGTTTTGTTTAGTGGGGGGGGGGTTGCCTTTGCCTTCCTCTGAGGCTGAGAGAGTGTGACTTGCCCAATGTCACCCAGTGGTTACCATGACTGAGTGGGGGTTTTAATCCTGGTCCCCAGAGTCATAGTCCAGTGTTCAAATCACTACACCATGCTGGCTTTCTGAATTCAGATTTAGTCATACTTAAAGCAGACTCATCAAACCAATGGGATTTGTGCAGGTTACGAGTAATCTAAATCCTATAGGCTTCCATCTGTCTGCTTTAAATATACTCTGAATCTGGATACAGCCCATTACCTTTAAAAAAACCGAGATAACTGTGCTGTCTCCTTCCTGTTAATTCCTTTTCTGTAGAATTTTTTGTGAGTTATGTTCTGTGAAATCTCATGAAATCTGCTTTCAAGTGTAAAATGCCTGGCCTGGTTCACATATACATATACATAACGTGGGCCTCATTCCCACTACATAATGAACTGGTTTTCAGATCAATCTGAACTGGTTTAAATGGCTCTTGTTCACACTTGTGCCAAATTCCTGACACCATTTGTCAAGGGGCCCCCCCCGGTGCTAAACTCATTTAAAGTGCTTCTTCTGGATCCACTGAATTCCCCTGAATTCAGTGGATCTGGAAGATTTATGGATCTGGGGGATTTATATTCTCCGCATATAAATATACATATTATTTATATAAAAATTATGTCTATATAAAGAAATGCTGTAGATTCTGATCTCTTTAATCTCTATGGTCTTGCATTTTGGAGAATGTTTACAATTCCCTTGAATTCATTGGAAGGGTATGTATAATTTTTATATGAACAATATGGGTTTTTTATGTTATAGTTCATTGAGTGTTGTCCTGTCTTTTTAATATTTATAATATATTTGTATTTGTATTTGTTTCCAGCCCCTGAAGAAGGCCTTTCTCATTGTAGCTGAAACACATTGGGCTTTTTCAACACTGAATAAACAGTTGGCCATCCTAGAACACATGGAACTTGTTTCTTCACTGTTTCCCACGTTTCCATAGGCAGAGTAGAGAGAACACTACAAGAGTCATGTTCACAGATTATCAAAACAGACTTAATTTTTAAAAGCCATATCTGGACCTCTCTTCACTCCTTTCTTCCCCAACATGAAAAACAATCCATTCATTTAGGACAATTAGCTCATGTTGGTTCCCTCACTTAGTTAAAATGCAGCACTGGGAAGTTGGGGAACTGGAAGATGGCACAGTTCTGCAATTCCCACTGGAAAGTGTCCTTCTTTTGCTGACAGAGTTGACATTCCATCTTGCCGGGTTTATTTGATTGTCTCTTACAAATGACTTGGAAGTTAAATGAAGTGATCTGCATGCATGAGAAACTTCAAATATCTCTTTTATGATCCCCTGATGCCTCGCCTTGCCTTGTTGTTTCATTGGTGTGTTGTTGTTTTTTAATGGCATAGGAAACAGAGAGTGTTCACAGAAATGATGGAAATTAAAAGAAAACATTCAGTGTTGCAAAACAGTTTAAACTAGAAAGAGTATAGGTCAGACCCAAAAGGTCATTTGTGGACATAATCCATCTGGTGCTCTCCTCATGTGCAACACTCCTCCAAATCTAAATCATCAACAATTTGCTCATTACCAGGGTATGACTTTTTAAAATGGTCTTTAAAGTTGTTTTCTTTTAGGCAGACACTCAGTATCATCATCAGCCTGGGAAAGAAGCCAAGCGGAAACCCTTAAGCTTGAAGCTCTGATCTTTGTCAGGCATACAATACTCTATAAATTACAGGCAACAAAACTGTTATAGATTACATTTGTGTTGATTGAAAAAGATGTAGCTAGCAGAGCACCCAGTGTGTTCCTGGTGAGTGAATGCCACCAGGATTCTCTCCATTTGAGGAGATTAAGTGCTGAGCTAACTAGTATTGAATCTTCTCTTGTATTAACTTTCATGGGAACTCAGGTTTACAGTCTGATGCAAATCCAAACCGAATAAATGCCATCTGCCTACAAATTTCCCAAGCTTTTTCTTGGAGTCTGCTGTGTCTATCACATGGTTAGTCTACATGGGACATTATTATTATTCCCACACCTTCATAGTTGATTTCAACTGTGAAATAATTAGGAGTGTGAAGAATACTAATTAACATTTAGATTCTCCACAGTTTGTTCCAACATTCAGGACACCCTGCTGAAGTAAAGATAATTATACTTTGCACATCAGGACTTGGTTGTGGAAAATTAATTTGTGCAAAATACATATGGTTTTTCCTGTGCAGAAAACATGTTTTGGAGCAGGAAAATGTGCATTTTTGCATAAAATGCAGTGCATTGAATCCTAGAATAGACCTATTCAAATAATGAGATTTACTTCTTGACTCATCATTCAACAATTGCTCAGTCTAAAGGCTCTACTGCATTTTGGGATTAACCAACAGGATTTACTTGCATTAAAATATTGTATTTTATATACAAAATGCTCAGGGAAACTCCATGCAGGAATCCAAGCATTTGCACAATTCATGTAAATTTTGCAATATGCATAATTTTAAACAATCTGTGCAAATACAATAGGCCCTCAGTATCCTCTGAAGTTTGGTTTCAGGATGCCTTGTGGATACCAAAATCTCTGGATGCTCACCTCCCATTATATATGGTGCTTACAGTCTCCATTTTGATTAATATTTCAGCCAAGGTACAGAAAATCTTTAATTATTTCATTCACTCACTCCTTGCCATCTTGAACTAGAATTGAAATCCTGAAGAACTACTGCCAGTCACCACAGACAGTACTGAGCTTGATGGACCAGCGGCCTGGCTGTTATAACACAGCTCCTCACAGTCACATCCCAAAGGCCTTCCTTTGAAAACAGGTTGCGTGAAACATAGATCTTCCCACTGCATCTCCAATGGGTAGGTCAGTGCCTTGTGTTTTCTGTATTCGGGTATGTTCTGTTTTTTAGATTTACATAAAATGCAAACCTACATAATGGAGACAAAACTGTCTTTCCTGCATAGGTATCATCCTCTCTGTTGTTAATCTGAAGCCAACATTTCCCCAGGTGTATTTGACTATATTTCCCAACATCTTCTGCCTGTGTTGTGCAGAAGGAGTGATGGGGGAGTTGGACACTATCGTGTTGTAGAAGGTTAAACACTCTTGCTGTCTTTGTGCAAAAGAGGATTTTCAGTAGTGAGAGACTACCAGTTTTAAAGGATGACCGAACTCCTATAGTAGGTAAAACGTCCCCTTGGTGTATAAAAGAGAGCTGTTGATGAGAGCACAGCACTGCATGGGTGAAAGAAACAATGCCTGTCAAAATTCTCTGTTTTGTATTAATGTACATCCTTGACTCCTGGCCTCTTTTACAGCTTTCCTACTCATTTTATCGTATCCATCACCTAGTCATTCTGAATTTTTAAAAAGGAAGTGTGGATCAAAACAAAAGCTCTTACTTGAGGGGAACTGAAAGACCACCCAGGCTTTATCATCACTGAATACCGGAGAAGCAATCACGCTGCTTTGCAATGAAAACACAGTCTCTTACACTGGTTACAGCGACTGGGTGGGACCTGGCTGAAGGCAAGGGCTGGGAATGTTTGCAACAGCAGTATTTTTTTTATCTAGACTATTAGTCTTGCAAGGCAAGGCACAGATCAGCAGTAAATGACTGTTAAATCCTCAAAGCTTGAAAAACACTCTATAAGAAGAGCCATTATTTGGACATTAACCATTGCTGGGAATAAATTGGTATGTTACAATCAAGCTCACTAACGGTTCATAAAGAGACAAACTGAAGCTTGGGTTTATGACCATGCAAATTGAGGAGATGACCTTTTCTTTCTGCTTTTATATAGCTCAGTTGCAAAGGAAGTTACTTTAATGAACACTGATGGCTAGAAGATGCCTGCCTAAAGATGCACTGATCATTTGGGAGGACTAGTGCCACTACCTTTCAGATATACCCTTACCTTCCAGGCTGATGTCTGAGAGAAACAGCTTGAGAAATCTGAAAGTAATACAAGCATGCTTCACTTTCAGCACTTTGCTAATATGGCACTTTTCGATTAGACAGTACAATACCATTTTGTGGCCTGTGTTCAGTCTGTTTACAGCATTTGTGCACTTCATGACTCAGTGTCATATTCTGGCAATTTTAAATTCTATTATTTTCATTTTTTCATCTTTTCTTTAGGCCTAGCACTATTGTGCACTTAACAAATGGTAGTGTAAATATGTTTTTAGGCTTTTATATGTTTTACACTTTTATACGCTATGATTCACTTTAAGGCAATACAGGTTGTGTATCCTTTTTCCAGAATTCTGAAATCTGAACTACTCCAATACTTTTTGAGCTATGTACTTGTGAAGCTGGAGAGAGACATGGCTGGAGAGAGATACAAGGATCTGTGAAATGGCAGTAGGTATGGATTCATGCCAAGAACTATTCTTAGATTCCTGCCATTTCACAGATCCTTGATACAGAAGCTTTCCATACTACCAAAATTGGCCAGCAGAGCGCAGCTCGGGGACGAGTGATGGTCAGGCGGCAGTGCAACGCAATGTCCTGTGTGATAAAAACCATTTTTCCCAGTTCCAGCCTGATCCCATCCTGTGTCCAGATTGGGCTCAAAAGTGAATGCGATAAACTCCATAGACTTCAGTCTAGTTCCACAGATTTATGCACAGCATCTGAGGAAGTAGACTGAAGTCTACAAAAGCTCATGCTCCCAACCTCTTTCTTTCAATTAGTCTCAAAGATGCTACAAGATCTCTCTACACACTGATTCTACAACTACTGTACATGCTAGTCTACATCTATAAAAATCAATGGCTACTCGAATATGAGACAAATTTGAAGAAGTTTGGCCTGAGCCCTACAGTTCTAAAATCTTGTGATCTACAGTATAATAGGAAAATTATTAAAGAAAGGATGCAAGAATATTATGCTTTGCGGGATATTGGTCCAACTAGAATGTCAAAGTTCTCTTCTAGTTTCCCCTTTCTAAAGGTATGTTTTGGAGAGGAGAAATATTTATCATAAATTACTCAACCTGTACTTCACAGGGCTTTTATAGCCCTATGATTCCAGACAATGAAAATTAATTTCATTTAAGGGGAATATAAACAGATTCCCAGGAACAGCATGTTTGCATTTGTGGAAGTGGAAACATTGAAGGTACCATATACTCTATGTTTCATTGCAGGATACATAAAGACCCCAAGAGATAAATTTCTGAATTGAAGTTCAGAACCAGTAGCTAATAAAAATGATATAGAGACAATCACATATTTGCTGTCTAATACAGTAAAGTCTGTTATGTTTAATACCGCCAGATTCACAGAAAAAGCAGCTAAATTTAGATTAGATGACAAGGATAATGGCCTATGTGGGAATCTGTGCTAAATATATGTATACTAGTTTGAATTGATTATGTAACATTGTGACATGCTTAATATTTTAAAAATATGCAATTTTTGTTTACATTTTATTGTTTTATATATTATAACGGCAACTGTGATTTTAAACTTTTTCAAAGGTTTTAATAATTTTTGTAAGATTGTAATTTGATGGCTATAATCTGTATATGGTTGTCATGAATAAATTGTACTTGTATTCAAACAACAATGTATACTACCAGCACTCGGTACACACCACATTTTCAGATATTGAAAGAATCTTAATCTTATTATTTTGACACCTCAGATACAAAAGCTTTGGAATGAAACTATGATCTTCCAAATAAAATCAGTTCCTGCCACAGAAAGGAGAAGGAGAGAAGGAGCTGGGCAGCCATATTGAGTGGTGAGTGTTTGAATTTTTTAAACACTGGGAGAGTGTGCTTGTTGTTGAGGGGGTGGAGCTTCTGTGAGTCACATCTGTGAGTCACTAGGGGGCAGAGCTAGCTGACTAGCTCTATATAACTTCTCCCAGAATTACGCGTCTAATGGTGTGTGAAATTTTTTCCATCCAAGGAAAACTACAGCAGAGGCTGAGTTGACTGAGCTCACTGCCAGAGACTGGTGAAAAGGCCAGGTCATCAGGGGCCTTCACATTTGTGTTTACCAGAGATTTTTTGAGGAGGAAGTCCACAGTCCTGTTTCACTAATTACTTAAGACTTCTCAGTATGAACAATGATGGAACTGCTGCAGTCACATGCAACACTTGTGGGATGTTTGCCTTCTTGCCTACAGATGTGGAGAACTTCACATGCATCAAGTGCAAGTTGGTAGCACTCTTGGAGGAGAAAGTCCAGCAGCTGGAGTCCAGAGTAGCTACATTTCAGCATATTAGGGAGCAAGAGGATTTCCTGGTCAGAACGGAACCAACGGTCTTGGATAGGGACCATACAGAGGAAGTTGCTGGGGTGGAGGAGGTCACTTCACATACACAGAAGGCAGACAGCTGGAGGAATGTCACACAGAGAAGTAGGCCAAGAAAAGATTGTTCTGGGAACCTGCAACTAGAGAATGGATTTGAAGCTCTTTCCCTTATCAATGAGAACGAGAAAGAGTAGCATGGACAGATTTCAGGGACAGAGCAGGGGAGCCAGAGAGAACAGTCACTGCTAAGCCTCGGAGGAGGTGTGTGGTCATAGTGGAGGACTCCTTGCTGAGGGGTACAGAAGCAGTGATTTGTAGGCCTGACAAGATGTCTTGAGAGGCTGACAAGATGGGTCAAGCGTATTCACCAATACCCCTTCCTTTTGGTCCATATAGGAACCAATGATACTGCAAGACACAGCCTTCAGAATATCAGAAGGGATTACAAGGCTCTGGGTAGGAAGCTGAAAGAAATAGACAAGTTGTCATCTCGTCTCTTCTCCCAGTTGAAGGGCATGGTCCAGGAAGGGAGAGGAAAACAGCAGATGTAAACAACTGGCTGCCACTGAGAACGATTTAGATTCTTCAATCATGGGCTGTGGCTCCATGAGGAGGGACTTCTTGCAACGGACAGGTTGCATCTCATGCCAGTTGGAAGAAATGTTTTTGTCAACAGTCTCAAGAACTTGATCAGGAGGGCTTTAAACTGAGTTCCATGGGGAAGGGAGACAATATTAAGGAAGGCAAAAGTGCTGGAGAAAATAGTCAAACTGACATAGAGGAAACAAGACAAATAGTGCAAGGACCCAACAGTGGAAGGCAAAAAAACTTGCACAGACAGCAAGTTAAGAGGACCCATGGTCTGTGATGTCTCTACACTCATGCACAGAGCATGGGAAATAAGCAAGATGAACTCGAACTCCTAGTACAGCAAAGCAAATGTGATATAATAGGCATCACTGAAACCTGGTGAGATGAATCTCAGAAGTGGAATGTAGAAATAGTGGGGTATAACCTTTTTAAGAGAAACAGGCCAAACAGGAAAGGAGGAGGAATGTATGTCAGAGATATTTACACCAGTGAAGAGATCCAGGACATCAATCCTGGAAGCCAGGTGGAGAGCATCTGGATAAAAATTAAAGGGCAGGGAAACAACAAGGACTGGATGACCCCCAGTCAGACGGAGGAATTGGAAGACGCCTTTCTTGAACAGATGACTACACACTCAGAAAGGAGAGATGTAGTAGTGATGGGTGACTTCAACTATCCTGATATTTGCTGGAATTCAAACTCAGCCAAATCCTCAAGGTCTAGCAAATTCCTCACTTGCCTCGAAGACAGTTTCATTTTCCAAAAGGTGGAAGAGGCAACAAGGGGGTCAGCTATTTTAGATCTGATCCTAACCAACAAGGATGACTTGGTTAATGGGGTGCAAGTGTTGGGATCTTTAGGTGGGAGTGAGCATGTTCTCCTGGAGTTTGTTATACAGTGGAAAGGAGAAGCCAGGCATAGTCAGATACACATTCTAGACTTTAGGAGAGCAGATTTCAGTAAACTTAGAGAAATACTGGGGGTGATCCTATGGTCAGGAATACTAAAAGAGAAGGGAGTCCAGGATGGATGCAGTCTGAAAAGGCTCTTTTTACTTGGGTGTTTATTTTACCAAAGCAGCTAGTAGCATAGTACTGTATATGATTCTCCCTTTCTCGTTGCTTTTCTCTACCCTAGCTATGGATCAGACTATTAAAAAATTAAACACAGATGCACACAGATACAGACCAGTCTTTAGCAACTCAAATCACCTAACCAATATGTTATCTTTCAAGGATACAACAAGACGAAGAAGCTGGCCAAAAACAAAATAAAACAGTACATCAGGGGAAGGGAAACCCTTCCTGAGGGACCAAATACTAAATGGTGGTGCCAGATCATCATAATAGCTGCAGTTAGCAGGAAGAGGCTCGCCCAGGGAAAAGATACGAAGAGGACAATAAAATCTTTATTTGCTATGAATAAAACATGACTTCATTCATATTGCAGTGAAAGGAGGACTTCCCATGCTGATTTAAAAGTAGGTATTTGCTTTCATGAAAATGATTTTTTTGCTTGGGGTATGGAGGGCTGGTTTTAATGAATCATTAATGCTGTGTGCATAGTCATCGTTATTACTGCTTTAGCTCTCAGATTGTTACAATTAATGCTGTTCAACTATCATATCTTTTCTCTTATGCTCAGTCATTTCTGAATGCTCATGACTCAATCACAGTGATTCAGGGCTTTCCCCAAGTGATCCATCTTGTTATTTAAACAGATGTTATTTAAACCTGTTATTTAAACACATTCTTAACTTCCTTGCTAAAATCAAGAGAAGCTAGAATTTCTTAAGTTTGGCTGGATTGTAGGTTATTTTATGATGACCAGATGCTCAAGTGGAGAAGGATGCTATAGCATAACAGTTATATGGATGAAGGCAATGGCACGGAGTGTGTTTTTTGTCACTTCCTGCCAAAAGTTGTGCCTGGCAACTGTCCTCAGTATGAACGACACAGGAACCCTGAATTCCATTGTATTTGATCAACCATTCCTTCTAAAAGGCACTGAATAAAAATTATCTTATACAGACAAACATCTGGATTCAAGGTCTGTTGCTCCTAGGAATGGAAAATTCATCAGAGCCCATCCTCAAAGGATACACCCATAAGCATACCAGCTTATTTGCAGTGATACCAGAAGCTTTCCTAGAGAATGAGACCTGGAAGGAAGTTGAGGAACCAGTTTCCATTTCTCCTCTGGACCAACTGATCTGCTGTGGTATTCTACTAGAAACTATACATGTGCAGCCCCACCTGATGAAGAAAAACACTTGGCAACACTGATTTATATACAGTATATGGTTCTCAGAATCCAGAAAAGTAAGTTTTGAGCTTCAACTCCCAGAAACCATAGCCTATGACCATGCTAGATAGAAATACTAGCTGTTTTAATCTGAAAAAGTCATTCAAGCCTTTGTGCAAGAGTCTGCAACTGTGTAGGACGTGGGAGCCATTTTCCTTCCCCACCCCCATCCAGCAGGCCCCACTGACATATTTCACCACAACCAAAGTGATACGACATCACTTCCAGCTGCCCTTTGCAGTGTTTTTTTAAAAAACTTTTTTCCTTGTGTTTTTTGGAGGTTTGCTGGGCTTTTGAGGATTTCCCTTATTGCAACACCTTGGCTGACTAGTATTGTTTGTACTGTATTTTATTATATAATGTTGCTATATAATGTTGTTTTTAATCTGTTGTTTTTAAGCTGTTCTGTATTTTATAAACTGTACTGATGACATTGATGTGATCTCGCCTCGATCTGCAGGGAGAGGCGGGAAATAGAAAAAATAAATAATTATTATTAAACTGCTGCTGTTATGGAAAACTTTGGGCAGTTTCAAGACAGATATTATCCCCCAGATCACTCCCTGTTGAGCTAAATTTGGGGTATCTGGGGGCCTTCTGAAGTTTTCCTGAGTCACATGTAAAGATCCCAAGGGCCACATGCAGCCCACAGTTTATACTTTGCCCATCCCTGCTTTAGTGGTTCCAGTCTGAAATCTCCCTGGAAGTCAAGATGACTAAACTGTGGCTGTTGTACTTTGGTCACATCACGAGAAGGCATGACTCATTGGGGGAAAAAATGCTAGGAAAGGTAGAGGGATGTAGAAATTGAGGAAGACCACATGGTAGATGGATGGGCATGGACATCAATTTATAGGACCTGAGCAGAGCAGTGGAGGATAGGGAGATTTTCTTGGCACTTTTCTTCAGAGAGTGTTTGCCACTGCCTTCCTCTGAGGCTGAGAGAGTTTGACTTGCCTACAGTCAACCAGGCTGTCTCTCTGTGTGGGTAGTCCCCATCACCCTTTCCTATTTAATTTCCTATTTAATCTTTGGTCCAGACTTGATTGGGATTTTTTTAATAAGCAGAATTTCATTTCTCCAATGCGAGTATATTTTGTAATTCACTGGCCCTTATCACACGGGGGGGCTGTGCAGCTCAGTACCAATGCAACTGCACATCCAACAATTCAAATTCACATTAAAACACAATGTTTTATCCTACCTGGTTGCCTTTCCGAATCAAGGGGGAAGTGGAGTAAGTGCAAATTGTATTACCACACCGGTAATATTCACATTGGCACCCTTGCGCATGCTCAGTGGGGGTCTGAGCAGGCAGGGGATGATGGGATAGTTGGCAGGGTGAAGGAGGGGGCAGATTGGCATGCAGAAGCAGGCAGGGGATGATGGGATAGGTGGCAGGGTGAAGGAGGGAGCAGATCATGGTGTAGGAGCAGGCAGGGGATGATGGGACAGGTGGCAGGTGAAGGAGGGGGAAGGTCAGGGTGTAGGAGCAGGCAGGGGATGATGGGATATGTGTCAGGGTGAAGGAGGGGGCAGATCAGTGTGCAGGAGCAGGCAGGGGATGATGGGATAGGTGGCAGGGTGAAGGAGGGGAGCAGATCGGTGTGCAGGAGCAGGCAGGGGGTGATGGGATAGGTGGCAGGGTGAAGGAAGGGGGCAGATCGGTGTGCAGGAGCAGGTAGGGGATGATGGGATAGATGTCAGGGTGAAGGAGGGGAGCATATTGGGGTGCAGGAGCAGGCAGGGGATTATGGGATAGGTGGCAGGGTGGCAGAGGGGGTGAGATGGGGTGAAGGAGGAGGAGGGGGATGAAGGAGCAGGATGCAGCAAGCCAAGGAGGGCGACATTGGAGTGATCTTCCACACCAGACCAATTTGAAGTGAAATCAAAGTGAGCTTAGAAGCAGATTTTGGTGAATTCGCCTGTTTCCGAATTCACCAAAATGAGTCAGTGCAGACTGAATGTGGAAGCGCCTCATAAGAACCCCCCATAGAAGGCAATCACCTGAGATAATACATCACGTTTTAGCGTGAATTCGCATCGTTGGACCCGCAGTCACGTTGGAACTGAGCTGTAAAAAGCTGCAAAAACCTCCATGTGATAAACACCACTATCACTCAAACTTCTCCTCTTTCAGCAAGGAAGAGAATACAACTCCTGTTAATTGTCTTGTTCTAATTTAACAAAGCGGTGCCTTTAAAAGAAAGCCCAAACGGCCTTAAAGAGACAAACTAATGAAACACTCCCCCTTCCCTCACCATCACCATGGCTTTCCCCTTCCCCCTTCATTCAGCTTCCCCTTGAGCTGCCAGCTGCAATATAGCCTTCCTCACCCTGATTCCAACTGTGGCAAATTGTCCTGAAATCATGTACGGTTTCATGATGTGAAAGGCGCAAGCAGGATTAGCAACAGTCCTGAGCTTCCTGTAACACAAGGCCCCTGTTCTCAGAGCAAAGAGGGCTCTGGCCCTCCCGCCTCCCATGGCTGCCAGCTGCCCAGCATTACGTAATTCTTTACACTCCTCTGATCTGATGAGGGTCACTCGTTTTTTATTTTGCTAGGAGTTGTTTTTCCCACCTCCTGTTATCTCTTTGCCCTAGCATGTACCCAACAAACTTCTTTATATTCAGCAGACAATATGCACTTGATGAAATCCCTGTATACCTCCCAGCAAACATGCCCTTGAAAAATGGATTTCTCGTTTTGCTCAGGAACATACAGACCCCACACAGGTGTGGAAACCACATGGCCCATCAATTGCTCTCGGGTTAAGAATAAGAGCCCTATCTTTCCATTGTTTTGTAAGGTACCTCCTTTTACATGAACCAGTGCGGCATAGTGATTTTAATGTTGGACTACCATACTAGAGACCAGGGCTTGATTCCCTGCCATGAGGCAAGTCACACTCTTTCAACCTGAGGGGAAAGCAATGGCAAGCCTCCTCTGAACAAATCTTGCCAAGAAAACTACATGATAGAGAGCCAGAGTGGTGTAGTGGTTTGAGTGCTGGGCTACAACTCTACAGATCAGGGTTTGATTCCCAGCTTGGCTATGAAAACTCACTAGGTGACCTTGGGCAAGTCACACTTTCTCACCCTCAGAGGATGGCAATGGCAAACCCCCTCTGAAAACCCTATGATAGGTTTGCCTTAGGGCCTTAACGTCAGGATAAGGAAAAAATGACGTGGAGGCACACAACACACACAACAGGTTTGCCTTAGGATCACCATACATCATAAATGACACAACAGCAACAAACATCCCTTTACATACAAATGAAGATCAGTCTGAGTGCTATAATCTCCATATGCAAAATATTAGATTTGCTTGAGGTGTAAGGTGGCCACTTGTCCTACTTCACGGAGTAAAGTTCCTATTTGCTGGTCTAAGTGTGGTTTAAAGATCAAGAAGCATGGAAAGATATCTTCTGGCAAATTACTGCTTTTAGAGCTTTTTAACATTAGACTTTTTTTTATAAGTTGTATCATGTTTTAACCTTGTGGTAACCCTGCTTGGGTTCCATGAGAGGTGATAGGCAGGACATAAATTAAATAAATAAGAGAGATGGAACAGTGTACTGAGCAAGCATTCAGATCACTCCTTCACGCTGTGGCTGCTCCCACACAGGAGAATTAATGCAGTTTGACACTGCTTTAACTGTCATGGTTCCATCCTGGCTCTCTAAAAGAGAAGGCTAAATATCTCACAAAACTACAAATTTCAGAATTCCATAGTATTGAGCCATGGCAATTAAAGAGATGTCAAACTGCATTAATTCTGCATTGTAGATACAACTGTGTCTTCTATGATGAGCTGTACTGTAGTTCTGTTTGCATTACAACAATTATTTCTCCTTTTTTGTCTCAACATAAATAAACCAGACCTTAGGAAAGTAATTTTGGAGTGCAACTACCAGTATCCCCCACCCATCTTGGTCCCAGTTCTTTTTATTGGATTCATTGGATTACCAGGATTTACTACTGGATTATCAAAGAAAAGGTTGCACTAAATGGTTGGGCTTCTAACTGCAAATGGTTTATAAATAGAAGTAATCTTTCCCTTTACACAAACAAGAAAGAAGAAGCAGATTAGGAGGTTACAGTTTGTCAGGAAAAGACCTCCAGAAAACAGATTAGTGCTTCAAAGATACTCTTCTTTGGCTCCCGTTAGATCGTCTTTAAAGATCAGCTGGGAAGCATAATAGCTATAATTGCTGTACGAATATGGAGAGCTCAGCAAAATCATCTGGCAGATGTTTTGAATGCCTTTGCTGGGACTTTTAGTAGGACAAGCAAAAGGGATGGTGGAAGCTAGATCTTTAGTTCCCAAACCTGCGAAGACCAAAATGAGCTTTCACTCTTGCTAGAGCAACTTCTGTTATTTCTGAGACCTCTCTTGTTACCAGACTCTAAAGAAAAGACTAGAATTCTGCACTCTTGGTGGCTTTGTCCTGCTGTGTTCTGCTGGGTATCATTATTATTGGTGTCTTCTGAAAAGGATTCAAAGTGAAGCCACCAGAACAAAAAGGTAACAGTAACACTGCAAATTTGCTGCCACCTGACAAATCACAACAGGAAGCAGTCATCTTTATATTAGCACTTATAGATTGTCACCCTTATGCAGAATTCCAAAATCTGAAATACTCCAAAATCCATTTTTTTCATGGGTGGCTGATATAGTGACACCTTTGCTCCCTGAATCGTCAGTGTATGCAAACTTTGTTTCATGCATAAAATTATTTTAAAATATTGTGTAAAATTACCTTCAGGCTATGTAACGTGCTTGTACTGCAGCTGCTCACTCGCAAACCACAAGGTTGTGAGTTCAATACCAGCTAGGGCAGTGATGGCGAACCTATGGCACGCGTGCCAGAGGTGGCACTCAGAGCCCTCTCTGCGGGCACACATGCTGTCGCCCTAGCACAGAGTTTTCCAGAGTTTCTTACTAGAAAGCCAGAGGGCCGTGGCACTTTGCAATAAATAAGTGGGGTCTGGGTTGCAGTTTGGGCACTTAGCCTCTAAAAGGTTCACCATCACTGAGCTAGGGTCTCCAGGTTGACTCAGCCTGGCATGCTTCTGTAGGTCACTAAAATGAATACCCCACTTGTTGGGGGCAATTAGCTTACATTTTGTAAATTGCTTAGTACATCAGTAAACAGTATAGAAATGTATTTGCTATTGCTAGTGTAAAATTACCTTCAGGCTATGTAAGGTGTATATAAAACATAAATGAATTTTGTGTTTAGACTTGAGTCCCATCTCCAAGATATCTCATTATGTATGTATGTATGTATGTGCAAATACAGGTATTCCAAATTCCAAAAAAAATAAAAATAAAACAGAAACCACAAACACTTTGGGTCCCAAGTATTTTCGATAAGGGATACTCAACCTGTACCAACTTTTGATAGCTGTCACCATCTCTTGTCAGCAGAAGACGTCAAAGATCCTTTCTGTGCAGCAGTTCCCAAAATCCAGGGGGAACTATAGTCCCAAGTCCAAAATATTAACAATTTCACAGTCTAATTTTTTTTAGGAAGGCGTGGCTTATTCCACCCCTCTTCCACCCTGCCTCAGGTAGGGATGTTGCTCCCAGGCATTATAAGGGTGGTCTTAAGAAACAAACAGTACTCCCAGAATCACTCAGCTGTGTTCAGTGAGATGAATCCTTCCACACAGCAGTATGATTGCACACGACAAGCTGGTACACAGGAGGAGCCCTGTAAATATTTTAAAGCGCATTTTGTAAAATACTAGCTATCTTCATGTGCAGCACTTCTCACATACATAATATAAGCTTATATGACATAGTCTTGACAATACAAACAAAAGCAGGCACTCTCAAAATGACCAAATAAAGAATGTAATTTTAATTTCACAGATTGGAGAAATGGCATCAAAGCTTTTGTAGGAACACTTATTAACTTGGTCATAAATATGTAATTTGCCTCCTTTCATTATAAGTGACAATTTCATTGTCTCCCTTTACAATCTTGCAGTGATCTCATCATCACAGCCTACAGGCATCAGAGCTGATATAAAGGGATAATTTAAAGGAAAATGAGAGTGGGAGAAATAGACCAAGCAGGTATTATGACTTTTTGCTGGGAGACAAATCATCATAAAAAAATGTATACCCAAGAGGTATTATTCTTATTATTTCTCCACCACAAGCAGACTTAGAAGATTATCGCGTATCATTCTCATAACGTTACAAGATGGAACGTTCTGGAAACGGGTATTATCGCATTCAAGAAAGTAGAACGTGATGGAAACGTAATGGGAATGCATTTTACCGCACAGCACATCCCTTTTTCTTGAGAACGTTCCCATAACGTTTTGTTGTAGCGCATGCGTATTTCGTTTTAAGGACTGTGTAATGGTGACGTCTCCACTCTGTGGTTGTTTTGACTCTGTATAACTTTGCTAACATTGGACTTGTAAAAGTTGCTCTTATGAATTCTATCTATATAAATATGTGTGTGTGTTTCTGAGTGTGCAGAGCACACACACATACATATGCACACATTAGCCATTTTATATATAATTTGTGTTTATATAAGTATATATATATGAGTGTTTGTGTGTGCAGAAAGCAGACACATACAGAGTCCCTTGGGAGGATTCCCTTGGGAGGGAAGGAAGGCAAGCCCCACCAGAGCTTGTCCTCCCTCCGAAGGGATTCTGAGGATTCCCTTGGGAGGGAAGGAAGGCAAGCCCCTATAAAACATTGGGGCATCATATGCTGACATATGTTTGTAGAAAATAGGATAAAACCTATGTTACTTTTGTCAAAGAGGGCGCCACGTCATACCTAGGAGAGCAATAAACATTTTTGCACGCTCTAGAACTTTGGAGGACTAAAGAGAAGGGCATTCTTTCAGCCAATCAGGAGACGGAGGAATGAGAGAACGGAACTGGGAACAGATAAGAATACTGCACAGACTTCTTATGGAACGTTCTGAGAACATTACAGCTCGCTGGGAACACATCTAATCCGTCCCTACCCTGGAACGCATGTGGAACACATCGGGAACATTCTGGGAACCCGATGGGAACACATACGTGCAGTAAACTGTGATGCGTTCCATTCCCATCGGGTTCCCAGAACGTTCTCAGAATGCTGTGCGATATTTTTCTTAGTGAGGGAATGTGTGCCCACGAACATCCACATTTTTAAAACTGAAAAGCTCACCCGCCTATTTTAATCCATATTTCTAGGAATATGAAGTACATCTCCTAACTGGAAGAAGTGGACAATATTTTTAATTTAAAATCTATTTAACAAAGAGAGGAATGACAAAAATCATGATGACAATACAAATAAAAATATCTATATACTCATATCAGTTTCACATTTTTGAGTGCTTCTGTTTACACAGACAAATCCAAATCTACACACAAGAAAAAGATGGAGATCATCACACTGGGTTATAAAGCAGGAGAAAAATGAAATGCTCCCATCATTATAGCATGATCATGCAAAGATTTTTAAGAGTACGTCGTGCTCATCCAATATGTCTCTCATGCATAACCTGGAATTGTCCCATAACTTCTTATTAACAGGGAAACCCTGGAAAAGGTTTGTCAGTAGTGCTTCAATCATGCTATTGCGAAAGCACCTATTAGTTTCCAGGCACAGTACAAGGTGTTGGTTACAACCTTTAAAGCCCAAATGGCTTGGGTCCAACCTATTCGAGGGATTGCCTGCTCCCACATAATCTGCCCTGCATTCTCAGGCCTTCTGGAAGGAATCTATTGCAGCCTTTAAAAACCAGACTAACTGTTACCTCCCAGAGGGCCTTCTCTGCAATTGCTCCCAAACTATGGAATGGCCTGCCAGACGAGATCCATCAAATTGCCAGCTTAGACAGCTTTTAAAAAGCTGTCAAGATGGATCTCTTCCGGCAGGCCTTTCCTGAATAAAAGTGCCCGGCCACAGAATGACTGCCCCCCACATCATGGATTAGTCCACCACTCTGTCCTCGATATATTTTTTAATTCTGTTTTTAATAGATATTTTAATTGTAACATGCTTAATCCTGTTTTAAGGGGGGAATTTGGGACATAATGCTGTGAATGTGGATATTTTAATGTGTTGTGAGCCACTTTGATTGTCTAGTCACAGAAAAGCAGGATAAAAATAAAAGTTTTATTTATTATTTATTACCTCCGTATGTTGGTTGTTTGAACAGATTATCTTCCTGTGTGTGTTTTTATATATATATTTCTTCTAATAAAGGTTCCTGTAGTTCCCCATGCCTGGAGTCTTTAATCAGTTAATACTGGTATAGCTGGTGCTTAGTTCCTGCATACATTACCCTCTCTTACAAAGTCAAGCTAAATATTCACCAGATTAATTAAAGATATATTGCAAGAGTCACTGGAGACTCTACCAGTCCCATGCATTTAGGGTAACAGATTCCTAGATTCTTGGATAGAATCGAGAGGTCCAAAACTGCACTTAGTGGACTGTGAAACTGAAATAACAATAACAATAGTAACAACAATCCCCACATGTACACACTCCAGTAATTTCATTCTGAAATATCCCATGGAATATAAAAGTTTCAAAAGAACAGTAGAATAAATTAGCAGTTGTCCTTCTCCTTCATGGATTTTTATACACACTTCACATTTCATTGATAAATATAGGTTCCTTATTTTAAGCAAGGAATATAAAAGTTGTTTAGAGGAGTTCTCACATTTTGGTCCCAGATGGATTTCCTGCACTATCAGTATCGTCAACTTTGTGGGAAGATGAAGTATTGTATAAACCAAGGGCCCCTCATCAGTGAAATCAAGCAACAAAAGCCCAAACAGAACCCTTTGTGTACTCATTCGCAGGGTCCCTGTTGGTTTGCTGCATGAATGCTGTAAAACAAACTTCATGGGCAAAGTATTTCATGAAGAGAAGATTAATTTCATGCTTTCCCTTGGCTGCTTATGATTTGCTTTCTGGGCTGTCATAACGATAAGCATTCCCAGGGAGTCTGGTTCTGATCTTAATTTAAAAGTAAATTTCAGAAAACTCAAAATAAAAGAAAATGCACCAAAGAGCCAAATACAAACCAGCACTGTTTGAAGCAGACTAGCAAATGGCATTAATTATAATATTGGAAACAGGGATTAAGAAACATCGATCTCAACAGGGCAGGCATATGCCATTTTATTGACCTATTCCATATGTGTCTGCTATTGTTCAGTTCCCCTATATTGTAACCTCATGGCTGCTGGTCGAGTATTGCTTCTTCACGCCTTTCTTCCTCTGTGCCATTGCTGAGATGGTGATCTTCAAAATACTGGCATTTACACATGAATTGTGTAGAGTGGTGCCTATGTGACTGGGAAACCTAAACAGCATATATATCATTCAGAAATAAGGCTGAATCTGATTGTTAGTGAGAGCCATGCTAGAGTGACATAGCAGGAATGGTGTTTTTTTTTTTATTATTATACCAGATAATAAGCTCATCAGAAATCGAGATCTTACTTAACTCATACACTGCTGGGTTTAATTGGCCCCAAATATAAGGGACCATAGCAGGTGACAGAGCACATACTGTACCTGCAGATGGTTCCAGAGCAGACTCTGGTATTTCTAGTTAAAAGGATCCCTTAGCAGGTGATAAGAAGCTCTGAGACTCTGGAGGGTACAGCCAGTCAGAGTTCTGACTTGGGTAGATGGATGTTCCCTCGCCTGGTGTAAGTCACAGGTTTGAAAATGTGGGTGATAATAGTGGATCTCTCAAGCAGAGCAATCAAATTGGCAAGGCAGAAGCTGAGTAACAACCTGTCCCACCCCCACAGTATTTAGCAGAAAGAAACAAGCTTAGTCTTTTCCCCCCCTATAATTTGTACAAGTAGCTTTACTTACAATACTTGTCCATAATCAAATATATGGTGTAATGGAGGAGAAAGAGGGAAGAAGAAGAAATGGCTGTAGAGTTAGAATGATGCAGGAAGAGAGTGGTGTGGTAAAACAAGCAAGCTTACCACATAACACTAACATGTTGTTGTTGCTATTTCTGTGTACCTTCAAGTCATTTCCCAACTTACGGCAACCCTAAGGCAAACCTATCCTGGGTTATTCATGACAAGATTTGTTCAGAGGAGGTTTGCCATGGCCATCCCCTGAGGCTGAAAAACTTGGCCAAGGCCACCCAGTGGGTTTCATGGCTGAGCTGGGATTTCAACCCTGGTCTCCTGTCATAGTCCAACAGTCAAGCCAATTAGGAAATACAGGCATGCAAAGATTACTGGCTCTTACAGCATCTTCCTGATATAAGGCAGCTACAAAAAATAATAACAATTTAATGTAATTTTGAATCATTTTTTCACTCAGTGGAAAGAGAATTTACAAATAAATAAATAAATAAATAAATGACAACCATTGCAAAGAAAAAGTAAAAATGGATAAAATACTTGAATTGCAATTAAACATGAACCTTTAAAATCAGAGAGGAGCACTGATGCTTAAAAGGTTAGGGCTGTTGTAGTTTTTACTACCATTCAATGGAGCCAACCTAACCTCCATGGGAAGGGAGTTCAGCAGCCAGGGCATTGCTGCACATTTCACCCCTTCTCCTTCTTCCCTGATCACTGGAAGTGGACTAACATTTCTCTATCCAAAGCATTACCCACTGACCATCCAAATTCAGCATAAAAGGGTAATTGAACTTTCACACAGAAAATTGTAGCACAGCAGAAGTGAAAAGGAAGGTCATTAATTGATATTTGTGTGTGTATTAATAAAAAGAACTGCTTTCAAAACAGCTTCCCACAGGAGAACTACAGAAGAGCAATGACTTTGTGTGATAAGGCTGAGACAATAGCAAGACTAATGTATTGCTATGATGCTATAACACCATGGTGCAGCAAGGCTCATAGTCAATTAGTGCACAGCAAGAAAGAAACAGATACATGGCAACTGGTCCATTCTTTCTGGAAAACATTAAACTTCAAGAGAGTTTGTGGCTCAGCAAGTTCAGCAATGAGAGTGGCTCATCGTCCTCCAACATAGCTAGATAATTAAATGGTGTCCACTGGGTGGCTGGCCTAACTGCATCTTGACTCTATTGTCCTTTGTGTCTCCTTTTTGTAAATCTCTTATGTGACATCATGAGCAAAGTAGACCAGTTCAGTTGCTCAGTACTTAAAATCATGTTCTCATGAAGTCATGAATCCCTTCTCTTGAGCCCAATAATATTTGGTCTCTACTCACAAATCAAACCCTATGATGCCAGTAAAATAAATTGCATTTTTGTAAACACATTGTGTAAATGGATTTATATTATGCACATGTGTCACAATTTTTGTTTCCAACTGTACTATGTACCCAGGGCAAGGGCTCCATTCATGCTACTCAAGCCCAGCTCTAGGCACTAGAACTTCTTCCAAATAGAGCTTCTGGAAGTAGAAGGGTAAACAGGGAGGCCTGCAACTGACAGTGTGCTTGAGTGGTTTTACTGGGACAGGTTATTCAGTGGAAATGTGGTATTTTGTCATTAACCATGAGATCTTGATTCCAGGCATTCTAGAATGGCTGGTTTCCTGAGTTCCATGTTCTCACTACTGGGATGGTCCAAGACTTCAAGAAGAACAGCAAATAATGCCCCCTCTCCTAAAATTGGGACAATTTACTACACAATTGTAGCAGAATACTTCACTTTTAACTTCTATAACAACATCCCATGGAATCCCAATGCCAGTGCTTCTAGTTAGTCTGTTTTGCCCCTAACTGTGCCAAAAAAAAAAAAAGTTGTAGCACCAGCTTTCATAGATTTGGTCTATATCTGCATTGCAAAGATGCTGCATTCTGCTATACCAGAGGCAGAAAATAGTGGGTCTCCCTCTGCCTGGCATTAAGTGACTCTCTTCTGCCTGGCACAAGTGGCTCTCCATCTGCCTGGCAGTAAAAATACAATTATAATAAACTGAATTACTAATGATTTTCTCCCATTTCATGACAGCCAACATCTATGCTTGTGACAGCTGCCCCCCATTCCTCATGGCAGAACCAGCCCTGCAAATGATGGTCGGCTCTGAGTCTTTGAACTTCCCAAGATATCTTGTGCTTTGCCTAGAAACAAACTAGAAGCCAGTGTAGATTTTGTCTGATTGTTAACATTTTACCTTAGATTCTCCTGGCCTATTACAACTCATCTTTTTCTCTAGTGTGGCAAACAACTTCCTGAGTTATCAAAAGACATAATATAGTGTAGTACTAAAGAGTTTGAATATTTGGTAGTTCCTGCTTGTGGCAAACTGCTGAGATGAACATTACATGGTAACAGGAATATCCGAAGGACAGCCCTGTTCCAAGTAATAGCATAAACATGAGAAAATTAAAATATCTTAAAACAGCTCAAGCTTGCCCAGCTTTATGGCTGGAAATGAGGCAGAATGAGATGGTGGTAAGCAAATGAGCCAATGAAACTAAATGTAAAGCATCAACTGTGAATATCAAAGAGCTGTCAGAGGATGAATTGAAGCATTGTGTGTCAGCTGCTGCTGTCATAAACCAAGTCCACAGTCAGTGACAGCCCACTGGAGCACTTTCCTCTATTGCAGGACTTTAATTGCTAGCTCAGTTGGTGGCTTAGATGCAAATGCCTCCTCTTTTGTGCTCTCCTCCCAGGAAGTCTCTCTCCCCCTCTTCTCTTTCTTCATAAAAAGGGAGGGGGAGAGAAAAGAGAATGTTTAATGAGGAAACCAATTGATGGAAATGCAAATTAGTCTATAGGCACAATACAGGAAGAAATTCTCCTAAGTGAGCCCCCCCTCCCCATCTGCCCAAATGGATCCACCAGCTTCCGCAAATATCCCATAATGTATGAGCAGCATGCATATATGAAGCTGATTTCTAAACAATCAGATCACTGGTCCTTCTAGCCTAGGAACATTGTGACTAGCAGCACAATGTTGTGATCAGCAGCAGCATTATTTTTTAAATCTCACAAGTATAGCAGTTTGGTACAACTTTCAGTGTCATTGGTCCATCCTGTGGAAGCTTGGGGTTTGTAGTTTCATGAGTTGTTTAGGATTCTCAGCCAGAGAGACATAGTGCCTCACCAAACCAGAGATGTCAGGATTCAACAGGATGCAGCCATAGCAATTTAAGCAGGGATATCTTCATGCTGGATCTAATTCTGTCTCTCTTGCTCCTTGGAGTGGTTGTTGGACTGGCCACCATAGGCCAATCCACTCAGGATTTTACTGGCATTCCTCCCAGAGCTCTCTCAAATTGGATGGGAGCTCTCCTGTTGCCGATCTAGGGCCCAACATAATCAGAAATTCTCTTCAAATTGGAACAGATATAATCCAGAGTGGTGCTATAATCCAGAATGGATCTCACACACTGCAACAATGAATCTACTGGACACTCCTGAGAATATCTCCCAGCAGGGCTAGTCCAACCATTGGGCAGAGAGAAGCAACCACTTCATTTGCAGCATCTAGACTTCTTGCAGGGACGTAGCCAGGATTTTAGGAAGGGGGAGTCCAGACTAAATGCCACCATTATAATGGGGCTTGGGTGCAGCGGCGCAGCAGCACACACCATTCATTTTTCTAATGGAAGGGGGGGTCCGGACCCCAAGATACCCCCCCCTTGGCTACGTCCCTGCTTCTTGCTGGATTTTCATTCAGATATCACACAACATCAGTTCTGAAGGGATTGTACTGGCTGCCAATACATTTCTGTTCTGAATTTGAGATCCTTGCAATAACATTTAAAGCCCTAAACAGCTTGAGATCTTGATACTCTTTTCCAGCACCATGTCTCAAATGAGTTTTTCTCTTACCTTCTTTCTTCATTTTCCCGATCTCACATCTGCACATGATGATGGGAACAATAATGGCTTGGATAATTCTCATTTTAGTGCTCAGTTGTATATCTTTACTCTTCAGGATCTTGTCTAGTTCAGATGCCCTTGCCATTCCTAGTCTTCTTATTTCTTGACTGCAGTCTCTTGTTGATCCCAATCTTTAATTGTTTTAATTTCCTCATTGCGTAGGTTGAATTTATGTGAAGATAGGAAGAAGGAACATCAACAATCTCCTTGTTCATTATTTATGTTTTCTTTATATTCAGCAGTAAGCCTGTGCACTTTCTTCTTTGACCTTCCTTAGTAATTGTCCTAAGTCTGTGTGACGTTTTCCACTAGTAGTATGATATCATCTGCGTATCTTAGATTGTTGATGTTCCCCCTTCATGTGTGTGTGTACAGGTTGAATGAGCAGGGTGATAGAAAGCAGCCTTGCTTGACCACTTTGCAATTTGGGAAAAAATTCTGTTTCTTCATATTCTGTTCTAACAGTAGCCTCTTGTCCGAAGTACAGATTTCTCATCAAGACTATCAGATGCATTGGCACTTCCATGTCTTTAAGAGCCATTCATAGCTTTTTGTGATCTATGAAGTCAAAAGCCTTGCTACAGTGTATGAAGTACATGCTGATTTTTTCCCTGATATTCATTGTTGAACTCCATTAAACATTGTACTGTATGTTTGCAATGTGGTCCTTACGCCTCTTCTTTTTCTGAACCCCACTTGCACGTTTTGGATTTTTATTTCTATGTATAATTGGAGTGTACCTTGCAGAATTTTAAGCATAGTTTTGCTTGTGTGAAAAATTAATCCTATGGTTGTATAGTTGTTGCAGTCTCTTGTGTTTCCTTTTTTGTGGATAGTGATGTATATTGATCATTTCCAGTCCATTGTTCTGTTTTCCATATTTGTTTGCATATATTAGATAACACTAGATTTTGTCTGTGTGGATTGTAGCAGTTCAACTGTAATATTAATAATGGAGTCTCTCCTTTGAATGCCTGCCTGGAGTTGATAATGGGCTGGATGAGGGAAAACAAACTCAGTCTGAATCCAGAGAAAACGGAAGTACCGGTGATAGGTTCCCCAGGCCCGGGGAAGGAAGTTTATCCACCTGTCCTGAATGGGGTCACACTTCCCCTGAAGGACAAAGTTCGCAGTTTAGGAGTACTTCTGGATTCATCGCTGCAGTTGACATCTCAAGTAGATGCGACGGTGAGAAGTGCTTGCTATCAACTTCGGTTGATACGCCAACTGCGACCCTACCTGGCCAAAGGGACCTTGAAACAGTGGTACATGCTCTGGTAACCTCTCGTCTAGATTTCTGTTATGCGCTCTACATGGGGCTACCCTTGTACCAAGCCCGGAACCTTCAGCTAGTACAAAACATAGCAGCCAGATTGGTCACCGGTGCATCCAGGTTTGACCATATAACACCTATTCTGAAAGATCTCCACTGGCTGCCTATTCGCTTCTGAACACAATACAAGGTGTTGGTTATTACCTATAAAACCCTATATGGTTTGGGCCCGAGTTACTTGAGGGACCGCATCTCCCCATATAATCCGCCCCGCACACTCAGGATGTCCGAGAAGAACTTGTTGGAAATTCCATCTTCCAAACATGTTTCTACATCCCGGATGGCCTATTCAGTGGCGGCCCCACAAATTTGGAATGGTCTCCCCGAGGAGCTCTGTCTTGTGACCTCCCTGGTAACATTTTAAAAGAGGCTCAAAACCTTCCTCTTTTGTCAAGCCTTCCCCCCTGTAAAATGAAGCTGTGTATTCCCGTTCCCATCGATTTTCTGCCTTACCCTGTTGAATCATTGTGTTCAGATTTTGTATAATTTGTATCAGTGGATTTTATCTATTTTTATGAGATGTTTTTAATGGTTTTATATGGTCTGTAAACCGCTTTGATCTATGGAAAAGCGATATATAAATAAAAATTATTATTATTATTATTATTATTATTATTATTATTATTATTATTATTAT
>NC_056522.1:70782659-70858356 GCF_019175285.1 Sceloporus undulatus | reverse complement strand
ATCTGTTCCTGGTGATTTCTTCTTCCCACTTGCTCTTACTGCAGCTTCTACCTTGCTTTCTAGAAGTTGGGGTTCATCTTCACATACTTCTTTGTTCCATATGTCATCCAAACGTTCAAAAACATTCAAAAGCTAGGGATGTAGAAATAGACCTAGGGCTTATATGTGGCCCCAGTGCCAGAGTTTGCTCACCCCTGCTTTAAGCTATCAGTCCCACTTGGTAAATGAAAGGGGGGGGGCTTGTTGAAAAGGGTAACAAAGTGGTTAAGAGCACAAATGGTGAGCTGTAACCCTCCACTTCATATTGAAGCTTAACCCTGAGCTCATTAGCTAGTCTAGCCTTAGGTTAGCTACTCTCTTATCTTTCTGCTTCAGCCATCCCTCCTTTCACCCATATGAAATATTGACTAATCAGATTAGCCAGTTGTTGTCGGGTTTTTTGCACAGCTAACCAAGACAAGGTATGTAAAGGGCCTCAAGCACTTAGAAAAAGTACTCAATAAATATTGAATGCCACTTATAGATCCCTTGAATTCTTTTCTGTCCTTTTGCTCAACACAGTGGGATCTGTGCTGAATGCTTGCTTATAATAACTGTTGGACAAACTGGGAGCATTTGCTGCAATGAACATTATACACCTCACCAATGACATGTTGTAGGTAATGCCAAGGTGAATCACAGCTACACACACACTCACACACACGTTATACATGCAGTGATATGTGGACAAAGTCCAAAGTCAGCACTGAGTGGTTTCCAAATTACTAGGCTGACACAATGAGCATTATAAACACCAGTGGCAAGAAGTAAATGAAAAATAATTAGTTTTTAAAATCACTGTGCTAATTTCAACAGTAGTAGGGTAGGGTATTATGTTAGTTGGGTGAGACAGAAACCATGAATATGATTTTCCCTTGAGGCTTACTGCAGTGTTAGGCACTCCTCAGATGTCACTGAATACAAAGGTGTTCAGGCCTGGGAACAATATACAGAGCACCTGAAAGACCAGCCACTCTAGTATCTATGCCACAGATAGATTCTATGGCCTACAGGAGAATAATGTGATTAGCACTGTGTCCAACTACCTTTGATTTTCCTAGCATAATAGCTCAGCTTCCCAGTCACAGGGATGGAGAGTAAAATAAGTGAAATCTGAGTCAAGAACATTCAGAAAACTGATGAGGAAATAAAAGAGGTGGATTAGTACACTCAGTGGATGGGTCAAATTCTAAGAACCACATGAGTGGTGAAATATGTATTTGTTCTTATTAAAAATATTTTCAGCTTGTAATAATAATAATAATAATAATAATAATAATAATAATAATAATAACAACTTATTTCTATCTCCCGCTTCTCCCTTCGGATCGAAGCTGGATTACAGCAGTAAAAACATCATAAAATACATAGACAATACAAAATACATCAATCAAAAATAAAAAGGAAGGAGTTGTTACAGTATTGCTCACAGTCGTAGGAATCGAGTCATAGTCTTCAGATGTTCAAAATTGGAGGAGATCCGTTGGATAGGGCTGCCGGAAGAGATCTGTCTTCAACGCCCTCTTGAAGGCTTCCAAAGAAGGTATAAGACAGATCTCTTCCAGTAAGCTGTTCCAAAGTCTAGGGACCATCGCAGAAAACATTCTACAAGAGGTGGCTTTCAATCCGGTTTTGGGATGTTCTAATATTTTTGTGCCAGATGTTCTGGGAGTGCGGGGCGAATTATGTAGGGAGATGCATTCCCTTAAGTAACTTGGTAAAACATTCTCAAGTTGGTGTATGAGATACTGGCCTGTTACAGACTGCCAAAATAAAGCTGCTTCGGGTCTCTTTGGAGGTATGCTGTTTAAATGATGCATACATCCTAAGAATCCAGAAGCGGCACCAAAGCTGCACTCCAGAGCTTAGGAATGGAGTGTGGCTTTGGCGTGACCTCCGGACTCTTAGGACCCATGCATCATTTAAATAGCATACCTCCAAAGAGACCCGAAGCAGCTTTATTTTGGCAGTCTGTAACAGGCCACTCTCTCTCTCTCTCAACAGCTCTCATCACCAGGAAATTCTTTCTAATATTTGAGCAAAATATTTAGGTCTGTTCGGTTTACCCTCTGGAGCAGCAGAAATAAAACCTTTCTGCTCTTTCTGTGTGACACTTGAAGATTGCTATCATATCTCTTCTATATCTTCTCTTCTCCAGGCTAAACATACTCATTTCCCACAACCACTCTTAATAGGGTTTAGATTCCAGATCTTTTACCATCTTTGCTGTCTACCCCTGCGCAAATTCCAGATTTTTAATATCCTTCTTAAACTTTACTATCCACACAGATTTCCAAGTGATACTTGACCAAACCAGATTAGAATGAAATAAATACTTCCCTCAGTCTGAATATCATAGTTCTGTTGATGCATCTCAGAACTATGCTAGTGTTTTTTGCCAGTGCATCAATTTTTTTACTCATATTTAGTTTGTGGTCTGCTAAGATCCATAGATCCATTTTACAGTACTATTGCTATCAGGTTTTACCCATCCTATACTTGTTCATCTTAATGTTTCCTGCCTAAATGTGGAAATTTACATTCAGGCCAGTTGTGTTCATTTAGTCAAGTTCTCCAATCTTTTGTAGAAGCTGAATTATGAGACAAAATATGCAGTTATTACTTTATCCAGTGTGTTTAGCCAATGAGTGAATCCAGAGCAAATGGGTTCATCTAGAATCCAGAATCAATATCATATTTTTGAGGCTTAGACTTAAAATTGTGGAGTGATCCATTGTCTCTACACTATATGTGTGCACAAACACCATGACCAACTATATAGTATTGTAACTAAAGGGTTAAAGTGACCTAATTCAAATCTAAAAGCTAGAACAGCACAACCATACAGCAGAATGGCATTTGTATTTTGTATGCATTGGGAACAGAGACTTTCTAGGAGGGAAGAAGAGAGAGAGAGGCAGAATGGAGGCTAAATGCCCCCCTTTGAGAGTCACTTTTATCTTTCAGGCTGAAATACATAAATACTGCATAAAATGCATTCTTCCTATGGCTTTAGCCACACTGCAGAATTAATGCAGTTTGACATACTTTAACTGTCACGGCTGCATCTTATGGAATATTGGGATTTGTAATTTGTTGTGGCACCAGAGCTGTGTCAGAGAAGGCTAAATATCTCACAAAACTACACATTCTAGAAATCCATAGCATTGAACAATGGCAGTTGAAGTCATGTCAAACTTCATGAATTCTGAAGTGTGGACACAGCCTACATCAGCTCAGTAATCCTTAAAACAGCCATAAACCTGAGTACACTTGAATAATTTTACATGCCTCAATTCAGAGCCCAAACTCTGTGGAATCTCAATTCCAGGGAAAGCTGTTTCTTGATTATCTGCCTCTCTTCTAACCATTAAAGAAGCTAGAGTTTTGTGAGAAATGGTAGCAAAGGAAAAAGGTCATGGAGATGTATAAAACTGCAGGTTGTGCCTCCATGCATTCCATGTGAAGATTCTGAGAAAGTTCAACCTAAGTTTTTCTATCTATCAAACAGCTTTGGAAGGAGTGTCTCGGAGTTTCATGGGGTGTTTCTGTGGGCTGCTCAGTCTTTTCATGACTATCCACATCATTTACATAATGAGCAAAGAATGTGAATGATATATATATGTGGCTGCCTGAACCAGGGAGAATAATACGTGACAATCCAGAGAGAGGAGGGAGGGGCAGAGGCTGCTGCCGCACTGCAGAATTAATACACTTTGACACTGCTTTAACTACCATGGCTCCATGTTATGGAATCCTGGGATCTGTACTTTGTTGTAGCACCATAGCTCTATGACAGAGAAGGCTAAATATCTCACAAAACTACAGATCTCAGAATTACATAGCATTGAGTCATAGCAGTTAAAGTGGTGTCCAATTGCATCTATTCTGCATTGTAGATGCAGCCAGGGCAGACAGACACTCCTGGACCTTGATGAGGATGAGGAGGAGAGGGGAAGGCTAAGTGAGCACCAAGGTGAAGAAGAGAGACCAGTGAGACAGAAAAAGTTGTGGGAAGTAAGGGGGGGAGTGTGAAAGAGAGAGGTTGCCAGAGGTGGGGTTTCTAAACTATGCGAAAGTGATAAAGGCTAAACTGTACTGCGGGGGGGGGGGACAAACAAGAAAGTTTGAACCCAGGGGAAGCAAGGTGCCTTCAGTAAAAAAGATAATACCTTGCCTGTGTCTGCCATATTTCTAAATTCATCAGTCCTGGACAGCTGAAACTTAGCATGTAAATTAAAATGGCTGTGGAGTTGTGCATCTTGGGGTCATTTTCTTTTTCAAATGCATATAAAATGCATTAATTGACTGACAGTGTAAAATATGTCTGTAGCCTGCAGTATTATGTTTGCACTAGCTGACAGGTTCTAGGCTTGTCAGGAGTGAGAAGGCTCCTCAAGAGCAAGAATCTTTGAGATCTGAGCCAAGGACTTGCAAAACAGTTTTTTTGGGGGGGGGGGGGTCTGAAGGAGTGACCAGCTTGATGGAGGCAATTAGCTTACAGTTGTAAACCACTTAGAGACTACTTAAAGTGGCCTGAAGCAGTATATAAATGAAGCTGCTATTGCTAAGGAGTAGGCTGAATTTATTTTAAATCTAGACTACCCATTGCAGAGGCAACTCTTATGATGTAGCCCAGCTATCTGGTGAACTGTACCTTACAGCTGAAGAAGTGAGTCATGGTCGATGAAATCTTATGCTGAAATATGTTTTTTAGTCTTTATGGAGCTACAAGATGATGATTATCTTCTTCTTCTTCTTCTTCTTCTTCTTCTTCTTCTTCCTGACACAAGCTAGCACCTCTGTCTCTCTGAATTGTGCCTTCTCATGGCCTCTTTTCCACCAATGCCGATATAACCCAGGGGTTTTGAGGAGAACAAAGAAGGAAACAATGCACAAGTGAGATGATTAATAAAGAGCAGAATTTGGGCTCTGTAGGATAGCTGCATGTCAGAGAGCTCACTGCTTCTCTGTCTAGATCGGGGATCCTTAAATTTGTAAATGGGTTTCATGAAAATGTCTGGCTTGCATTTCATTTTGGGCCTTGTGCTGTAGGCAGCTCCTTAAGACAGACAAAGCTAGAGAATGAAGATTTTTTTCCCCACAGGGCCTCTAGACACCCCCATTCGATTTCCTCTGCAAAACCCATGAAGTCTTCAAAGAAGTGAGAAGGGTGGTGGTGGCTGCAGTTGATTCTACTATGGTTTGATAACGTATCATGGCGCCCACTAAGGTTCTTCTAAAGAAGATGCAGAGCCTCTTGGCGGTGAGAAACAGACTCCCATTAAGATTCTGGACTCTCAAGGAGAGGGTGGTAGCAACCTATTTCCAAGTTCTCCTATGGAGAAATAGAAATGCTACTACTGCAAGTCAAGTTTCTGATATTCTGTGCCTTCCCTATGAGTGAGACACATGCATTATGCTAAAAGGGAAGACGTAACTCCCAAGAGTGTGTCCATCTCTTTTATAAGTAACATGAGAAGTGGACTTGAATGCTGATTTTTTTGAAATGTTCCTGCTGTTACTATTCCATAAACAGGTGTTCTTTGCTCACAACAGCCAAGAACTGATTACTTTTTTAAAAATCATACATTCCCAGGACTCGTTGTTAAGTAACTTGTTCTGATAAGAGTAAGGAAATGTGGTTTTGGAAGATGTATGAGTGCTTAGCTCATAAATATGCTTGGCCCACAATTATCTGCCCCCCCGAATGTTCCCCCCAAGAACTAAGACAAGACTTGTTTTTTTTTCTTAGCAATCTGGAAATGTCCTTTTCTCCAATCCATAGTCTCCACCCTTACCTTAGAATTGAAAACTGGTCTTAACTTAAGAACAGACTGTGCAGTTAGTGGTGCCTGAAGGAAGGGAAGAGGCCACTACAGTGCAATGACATCCTTATTCATGGGCAACATCATTTAGTGGCTAGACAAGGGCAAGGTCATCTTTTGGAGCTCAAGCTCCCTGAATCCCCTCACACAGCAGGATTTGAGGCTCCCTGGCTGCAGGGATTTCATAGAATCATAGAGTTGGAAGAGACCACAAGGGCCATCCAGTCCAACCCCCTGCCATGCAGGAAATCACAATCAAAGCATCCCTGACAGATGGCCATCCAGCCTCTGTTTGAAAACCTCTAAGGAAGGAGACTCCACTACACTTCGAGGGAGTTTGTTCCACTGCTGAACAGTCAGGAAGTTCCTCCTAATGTTGAGGTGGAATCTTTTTTCCTGCAGCTTGCATACATTGCTCCGGGTCCTAATCTCTGGAGCAGCAGAAAATAAGCTTGCGCCCTCCTCAATATGACATCCCTTCAAATGTTTAAACAGGGCGATCATATCACCTCTTAACCTTCTCTTCTCCAGGCTAAACATCCCCAGCTCCGTAAGTCGTTCCTCATAGGGCATGGTTTCCAGACCTTTCACCATTTTTGTCGCCCTCCTTTTGGACACGCTCCAGTTTCTCAATGTCCTTTTTAAATTGTGGTGCCCAGAACTGGACACAATATTCCAGGTGGGGCCTGACCAAAGCAGAATAGAGTGGCACTATTACTTACCTGCATCTAGACACTATACTTCTATTGATGCAGCCTAAAATCGCATTGGCCTTGTTAGCTGCCACATCACACTGTTCACTCATGTTCAACTTGTGGTCTACTTGGACTCCTAGATCCCTTTCACACGTAGTTTCATTCAGCCAGGTGTCCCCCATCCTTTATCTGTACTTTTCATTTTTCCACCCGAAGTGCAGTACCTTACATTTCTCCGTGTTGAATTTCATTTTGTTAGCTTTGGCCCAGTTTTCTAGTCTGTTCAGGTCATTTTGCATCTTGATCCTGTCCTCTGGAGTATTAGCTACTCCTCCTAATTTGGTGTCATCTGCAAATTTGATAAGTATTCCCCCAATTTTTTCCTCCAAGTCATTGATAAAGATGTTGAATAGAACTGGCCCGAGGACAGAGCCTTGTGGGACCCCACTGGTCACTTCTCTCCAGGATGAAAAGGAGAGAAGTTCGGTCGGTCAACCAGTTACAAATCCATGTAACAGTTGCCTTGTCTAGCCCACATTTTACAAGCTTGTTTGCAAGCATATCATGGGGAACTTTGTCAAAGGCCTTACTGAAATCAAGATACACTATATCCACAGCATTTCCTTCATCTAACAAGCTGGTAATTTTATCAAAGAAAGAGATAAGGGTTGTCTGGCATGACTTCTTTCTCTGAAACCCGTGTTGACTTTTTGTGATTATGGCATTGCTTTCTAGATGTTCACAGACTCTTTGTTTAATGATCTGCTCCAGAATCTTTCCTGGTATTGATGTCAGGCTAACTGGATGATAATTGTTTGGATCCTCTTTTTTCCCCTTTTTGAAGATGGGGACAACGTTTGCCCTCCTCCAGTCTGCTGGGATCTCTCCTGTTTTCCAGGAGTTCTCAAAGATTATTGCTAATGGCTCCGATATTACATTTTCCAGTTCTTTTAATACCCTTGGATGGAGTTCATTTGGTCCTGGAGACTTAAATTCATTTAGATTAACAAGATATTCCTCTACTATCTCTTTACTTATTCTGTACTGAAATTCCCCTATTCTGTCCTCTGCTCCATTTTCCTCAGGTTGAGCACCCTTTGCCTTTTGTGAGAAGACTGAGGCAAAGAAGGTGTTGAGTAATTCTGCCTTTTCTCTGTCTTCTGTTAGCATTTTTCCATCTTCTCCATGCAGTGGCCCTACCATTTCCTTCTTCTTCCTTTTGCTGCAGACATATCTAAAAAAGCCCTTTTTGTTGTTCTTAACCTCTCTAGCAAGCATGAGTTCAGGTCATTTTGAATCTTGATCCTGTCCTCTGGAGTATTAGCTACTCCTCCTAATTTGGTGTCATCTGCAAATTTGATAAGTATTCCCCCAATTATGAATCCATAACTGCAATACAGGCATCAGGCAGTATCTATTCTTTTTTGAAAAAAATACTAAACCAAGAGAGTGAGGGAAGTGTGCTTGTCAAAGCCTGAGTACCAGAGTGTGCCTAAAATGTGATCCCTGTCAAATGGTTCTGAGAATGTTATTGTACTTCCTCTCCTCTCTCACACATGTGCAGCCTTAAAGAAAGCAGGAGCAATTTAAAATACACTCTTCCTAACCAAACCCTTACTGAATGTAAACAAAAGATTAAACCAAAAAGGTCCAGATGTGCACGGTATCAATTGCTGGATTACTTTTTTTGCTGAAACGGAAACCTTATACATTTAAAATAAGCCACATCACTGAGAAAAACAAACCAAGATCTTAAGCAATTTTTTTAAATGAGGAAAAGGATCACAAAAATGAAGAAAGTGGTCACCCACTATTATAACAAGGCACTATTCTATAGCAGGGTTGGGTTGACTTCAGTCTTGTGTGGTTTATTTTAACAGAATAATCACCAAATAAAGTGCAGACATGGAGACCAGAATATGAAGAAAATTCAAAGTCTGATGTAGCCTGACTGAAAAGTAATATCTAGTTGAAATATTTACTTCTTATAATTTTCAGTTAGTGAAAAATCTCCTGACAGAGAGTAAGAGAAGAGTCAGAGATGTACTTGTATAAGAACCAGGCCATTCATTCAAAGATAAAAATGGCCTTCTGTATGAAAAGCCAGTCCATGAATGAATGTTTTACTATTAATGGATGAAGAACTTAGTGAGCCAAAACTAAAAATGTAAATTGTACAATGTACACAAGAATATATGCAAAGTAAGAAATAAAAACTATTTTGAGATACAGAATGAATTATTTGAAGGATTTTTAAAAAAAATTAAGCTTCATGAATGGAGTCTGATAGCAGAATGAACTCAGCAATTTATTTAACCACACAGTGCTAGGTAGACTCTAACTTGGTAGCCCAGGGTTCTACCATGAACAAGCAATTAAACCAACTTTATTTAGAATCCTTACCAAAAAATACAGTGGCAGCAATGAACAACAAAAGGCTATGGAGTTTATCACATTCACTTTTCAGCTCGATCCAGGCACGGGATGGGATCGGGCTAGAATGGGGGAAATGGATTTTATAGTACACAAAATTGCTGCTGCACTACAACCTGTCACTGTCCCCCAGCCACGCTTCTCCCGGTGATTTTGGTACCACGGAAGTGCATGCAATAAACTCCATAGCCTTTTGTTGTTCAGTTGCTGTCACTGTACGTTTTGTTAAGAATCCAGGAGTACCCCCAAACTGTGAACATGAGTTTTCAGGGAGAGTGTAACCTCATCTAATATGCTGAATCCCTATTGCTGGAACTGCCTTGCGGCTGACCAGGAACATCTCTGTTTTGTCTGGCTTAAGCTTCAGTTCATTTGCCCTCATCCAGTCCATTCCAGCTGCCAGACACCAGTTTAGTACAGGAACAGCTTCCTTGGAATTAGGTGGAAAGCTGGGCATCATCAGCATACTGGTGACACCTTACTCCAAAACTCCGGACAACCTCTCCCAGTAGTTTCATGTAGATGCTAAATAGCACAAGAGACAACACTGAATCCTGAGGGACCCCACAGGCCAATGGCCAAGGAGTCAAGCAGGAATCCCCCAGCACCACCCTCTGACAACATCCCTCCAGGAAAGAGCCACTGGAGAACAGTAACTCCCAAAGAGCTGACTTAGAAGGATATCATGGTTGATGGTATCAAAAGCTGCTGAGCAGTCCAGCAGAACCAACAGGAATACACTCCCTGTCTAGTTCCCTGTGTAGGTCATCCACCAAGGCAACCAAAGCTGTTTTTGTCCCATAGCCAGACTGATATGGATTTAGATAATCCATCTCATCCAGGAATCCCTGGTGTTGAGAAGCCTTGGTTGGCAAGAAACCACCTGGGGGATGCTCTAAAATGTGCATTGTTTGAAGGGGGAGCAAGAAAGGAAGAACTGGTCTTCAGTAGAATATCTCGTGCCTTATTTCACCTATGTCTGAACACTGGCCACCTTCTCTTTGCCCATCTTTTATATTTGTACATGAAGAGACCTTGCAAAAGCAATGTGTCCATAGTACTCTCTTCTCAGAAAGCAAGTGGCAGCAAAAGGCTGAAATTTCCTATTTCCTGAGGAAACAGCAACTTTGAAACCTCATTTAAAGCTGAATGCAGTGAAATAAGTGCTAGATAGGTGAGATGAGAATCCTGCTCCATCTTGATAACCTTTCTTTAGTGTTGGTGAACTGAACGTGTGCAAAGCATTGGGTCCAATTTCTACAGTGCATAAATAAAAATGAAAAAGGCAATTCCCTCTAGGCCAGTGAGCAAGAGTGCTATCTGGCTCCCAAACATCTGTGTATTCTTATTGCACAAGGAAGTGTTTAATCCATTCCAGAAAGTGGTTTCATTTTCAGAATGTGGGCCTTCTGGCTCCCCCAGACCTGCCTCTGACTATGTCGACTTAGTTGCAGTGCTCAGTTTCCTACCAGATGCAAACAATTAGCTGTGTAAGCCAGGGGTACATCCAGGGGGAAAGTAAAGCAGAGCTGTCATTCTGGTGCTCATGACATGGAAAGGCTGGAGAAGTGATGAATCACAAACTGTGGCTGGCTCTGTTTTGGGTTGTTGGTTACAATAAGGGATAGACAGACATGATGAAGCCACAAATCACAGAAGCATACATCCTACATCAAGCAGGAATCACGGTGCAGTTTATGTCATTTCTTGCTGGCAAAACAGCCTGAGCCCTTCTTCGCATTTCCCTTGGAAGAGGTGTTAGACAACATGTATAGGACAGAGCTGATCAAGAAAGGTGCCACCTAGGGGGCCTGTGACATAGCTAATAAAAAGCATCAAGGTAGCCATTAAAAAAAATTCCTTCAGAAAATGGAATTCTTGCTGAAACAAGAAGAACTAAAAGGAAAACAGCCTTGGACAAAGGAAATGGAAGTAAACATTTAGTCATGCCAAAAACAAAAACAAAAAAAAAAAAGGGGGGGGGAGAGGACCTGACAACAAAAACAACATACCTTTAAATACACCAGAATCTGGCTTAGGAAGCTGTTGGGTGATAAAGGGTTTGCTAACAATTAACTGTGGTAAAGGAATATTAGGGAATTATATTTATATTTTCTGAAGATATAGAGTAGATTCTTATGCCTTCAACTAATAAATCAGTTTTCTTCACTACTATACCTGGTTTACCCTTGCTCATGCTTCTCACATTCCATGTTCCTATAATATGTGTTGTGCAGCTTCAGACTTTCCTTTCACCTCTGAGCACCTCAACAGCTGAGTCCATTTGCATCATTAGCCACAGGAATACTCATGGCTGCTCTCTGCTCTATCCCAGTACTGTAGCTTGTTGTGTGCCTTCCAACCTACTAGTTTCATCTTCGGGTACTATCTCTTGTTTCATCTTGGATTGTCTCATCACAGGGTTTTAATAATAAAAGACATCCAAAAGGAGTTTACGATTCCTTCTTCTGTGTAGTACTAAAAAGCATTAGCTATAATGCTACTGCCATTGTCTCTGAGAGCTCCTCCACCAGTGCCCCCTGTTCTGCTGCTAACCAATAGCTGTTTATCACATTTAGTCTGGCTCCTCAGCAAAAGCTTGTCTGACGTGGGAGAACCAATCAGCAACACTGCTGTCACCAACTTAGCCTCTTGCCTCACAGGAACACACAATCCAATCATTGCAGAAGGCTGGTGCCACTGGTGTTACAAACTGTTACTAAAATGTATGTTGCAATTATTAAACTTAATACACTGAACTGTAAGAGTATTAATCTGGGTGGGGTGGGGTGGGGTGGGGAGGGGAGGGGAGGGAGAGACTGCAATTAGTTGCATGATCTTTTTTTGTTTTTAACTGTAACTTTCCAGGCTCGGGGGATATAATAGGGCACACCCTTGCTGAATAGATTGACTATTGCATGAGAAATAAAATCCATCCCTCAAGATCATCTGAAAAAGAATCCAGATTCAAACCCTTCCTTGTTTTGATGATATGTGATTCCTGGAAACACCTTGGTTGGGACTACACTCAGACCTTGAAAAAGTTGAATTAGTTGGACTAGAATTCCTAGAATCTTCTGGCTAACATGGCCAGGTTACAAAAAGATACTATATATCATGAGAGGTCATGCTAAAAAATATGGCTATAATGTGCCATTGGAAGGATATTAGGGCACTGCTTTATCAAATTTAGAAGTCTCAACATCTACAACTTTTTAAAAAATATCTTTACATGAAGGTTGCATCTAAAGAGGTTGAGGAATTGGGAGAATGAGATATCCAATTCTGTTTTATAAAGCTCATAAACATTCTTAAGACACAAGAGAGTCTGTATTTCTCTGCCATCATATGTTTCTTGGCTTGCACTAAATTCATGGATATAGCTGTGGGAGGAAGGCAAAATGAGAGCATTGCCCCCCCCCTAAGAATTCTACCCCCCTCAATGAAATTTTCCTTCAGCCCCCATATTTCTAGCAGTGCATTTACTTAAAATTTCAATTGAACATTTGGACATACAGTTTAGGCATTCAAAAAAAAAAAAAAAAAGGAGCAGGCAAAGGTACCAAGGGGATAAGAACACAGCAAATAAAAGAGTTCTTGGTGTGAACAATTTTCAGTGTCTTATTATCTGTGATACTAGAAATTTTAGGGAGCAGAATTCTTATTGAGGAGGTCAATGTCCTCATTTTGTCCCCCTTTTAATAACTACCCCTCCAGCTGAGCTGGTACTGTTGCTGAAAAGAGGCCTCAAGGCTGGATCCTCAGCTGCTTGATTGCTTTCTATTGCCTCTCCCTCCTACAGCCATTCTGCCAAATGAAAGGTCAATAGTGCTCCTTCTTTTGTATGCCATTAGCTCTATTTGGACCTCAGAAGGTCAATTTTCCTCAGAAGGTAAGTTTTCCAAGCACAAAACCCCCTCTCTGACCTCCACCAAACTGAAGCTGTAGCATTTCAATATTAAGAGATGCTAAAAAACCCTACCTTTCAACATCACAGAGACAGAAAAGATGAACATTAGCATAACTAGCAGGGGTGTCTGAAGACGTTTCACTTCCTGAGATGAAGTTGCAGATACCACCACCACAGACATAACAACAAAGTTAAGAAGCAAAGCCCCAGCTATTTTGTATTTTGTTATTCTGGCACTGTTGTTGTTGTTGTGTGCCTTCACGTCATTTCCAACTTAACAGCAATCGTGAGGCCAACCTATCAGATGTGGAGTTTATCACACAGGATAGATCCCAGAAGAAACTGAATTTAAACTAGAAAAAAACCTACAAAAGCAGGTAGATTTTCAAATGATGTTGGGGTTAACTCAAACAAAAAGTGGACAAAACCCACAAATGTGGGTAGATTTTCAGACAGTGTTTGTGTGAAGGCGAAATAATGTGACATTAACCCGAATGAAAGTCACCAAAACCCGCCCCTTTTTACTTTCGGTAACTTCCCAAAGTAAAAAGGAGTGGGTTTTAGTGACTTTCTGTTTAGTTTATGTCACGTTATTTCTCCTTTACACAAAATGTCTGAAAAACAACCTGCAAAAGTGGGTTTTTTCAGACTTTTAAATCCTGTTTCTGCAGTGGATTATGTAATTTGCCTCCATGTGATAAACTCCACAGGGTTTTCTGGACCTGAGAGTGTGTGACTTGCCCAAGGTCATCCAGTGGGTTTTCATGGCTGAGCAGGGAATTGAATCCCAATCTCCAGAGTTGCAGTCCAATGCTTGGACCACTATACAAGGCCTCAAAGCCCTCTTTCCATCTTCAGAACAAGAAGAAACCCAATAACAAATAGAAAAAGTAAGAATTTGCTGCCCTTTCATGACACCCAAAATCTGTTGCTCTCAGGCAGCTGCTTCACTCTGCCTAATAGTTGGGGTGGTTCCATACTCTCAACATTTTGCAGATGGAGACTGGGACACATGTGGCCAAGCAACATTAGGCTGTGGTCAAGATGGCAAAAGTTATTAACAAGGAAGAAAAGACAAGCTATGTAAGGCTGCAGAACGTTGCTTTTGCCTGTGTCTGTAGGGAAGGGCAAGATTCCACCCCAATCCTCCTCTTTCCCCAGCTGAGTTAATTGAATTCAGTTTGCACCAATGCAAGTTAGCTGAAGAGAAAGTGGGAAAGTGGGAGTAAGAGAAAGAAACTGGGACATTTTAAAAGCTGTTGGAAAACTGGGATGAAAAGTGGATTAGTCAGTACTGTCCCTGGCAAATCAGGGTATGGAGTTCTAAGGACTAGCAGGGGCGATGGATATTCTAAGGAATATGGCAAGAGAGAGAGACCAGTTTACTACCATCAATAGGCCAAGTGCAGGTATTGCTAGTCTGATCTGTATGTTTTCCTCTTTCCTTGACATTCTTTCCCCCTTGGAATCACTTCAGATAGTAATACTTTAAGCTGATGCTAAAGCTTCAAGTGGCAGTCATGTTCTGCAGGGCTGCTGACCTCAGTAAGTGTCGAAGTTCTTGTTATTGCACCTGAAGTGTCGGGAGAGGTCAGACTTGCTAAATATTGCTTTGGTATTATCACTTTTGAACTTCTCCTGTAAGGGTTCACTGCTGAACTGGTGAATCTTCACTCACTGTAATAGCATCAGCGACGGCGGCATCTTCCCTGAATGTGTTTTTGTGCCATTCTGAGGAATTTATTATGTGTAAAGTTGGAAGCTAGCTAATAATAGATGTTTGATTTTCATTTAGCATTTTTATTATTAAATTGAAAGATAGGTTCACTGAAGATAAGCAATACACTCATTTTGCCTTTGAGAAAAATACATTAAGGATGTGTGTTAGATCTGTTCTTGTTTTATCTTTTAAAAGTAGGGCTGAACAAAGTGAAGACTGTGAGCCACAAGCAGTCTTTCCCCCAGCCTATTTTGTGACTCCCCAGGAAAAAAGGAATTAATGATCTCCCAGCAAAATTCAACTAGTTTAAGAATGTTTGGAATCATTTCTTATTACGCTTTCCCCTATGATAGCACTTTGGCAGCCTGTGTGAATGTGCTGTTCCCCCCCCCCCAAAAAAAAGCCCAGGACTTCTCTTCTAAGGGCCCCAGCAGGGCCGGCTCGTCCATATAGGCAAACTAGGCAGCTGCCTAGGGCACCAACCTCTAGGGGGCGCCATAGAGAGAAAAAGAGAGAGAGTGGTTTTAGCCTGAGGATCATAAAGGCTCTTTACAGACCGCCGAAATACGGCGGTCTGCCGGCGCTGCTCTTTGCTGCATGAGGGAGCTGCTGCTTGCAAACCGTGCGACTCCCTCGCGCAGCAAAAAAGGAGCTCCTTCTCGCGGCGCGGCTATGACGCCGCAAAGCACCGCTGGCGCACTCACGGCATCATAGCCGCGGCGACACGTGTGGAAGCACAGCGTCTGCTATGTAAAAATGGCAGCGGCCGTCTAGAATGGCCGCCGTCATTTTTTACGCGCAGAGCACGTATTAGGGTTAGGGAGGTGCGGAAGCACCGCACCTCCATAACCCTAGTACGCGCTCTGCGCGTACTTTAATGGCGGTGTGTAACCCACCAAAATCAGGCAAGCAGAGCAGCCAGCAGCACTGCCAGCCTCTGAGTAGCAGGGAGAGAGAGCTGCTTGCTGAGGCTGAAAGGAGGGAAGAAGTTTGCTGCGCTCTGCAACTCCTGTACTGCATCCACACTGGAGAATTAACCTGGTTTGGCACTGCTTTACCTCTTTCTGGCTCAAGGCTATGGAATTCTGGGAGTTGGAGTTTGTTGTGGAGTGCAGAGTGCCTCCCTTCTCCCTCCTTCTTTCCTTCCCTCTATCTTCTTTCCTTCCCCCTTCTTTCCTTCCTTCTCTCCTTTTCCTTCCTTCCTTCCTTCCTTCCTTCCTTCCTTCCCTCTTTCTCTCCTCCTGTCCCTCCCTCCCACTTCCTTCTTGCCTTCCTTCCTTCTTTCCTACCTTCCCCCTTCCTTCCCTCCCTCCCTCTTTCTTTCCTCCTGTCCCTCCCTCCCTCCCCTTCCTTCCTTCTTTCCTACCTTCCCCCTTTCTTCCCTCTTCCTTCCTTCCTTCCTTCCCCCTCCCTCCCATTTCTCTTCCTTCTTTCCTTCCTCTCTCCCTCTCTCTCTTGCCAAGAGAGAGGCTTGTTCAGGAAAGGCTTGCCATGGCCTTCCTCTGAGGCTGAGAGTGTGACTCCCCCAAAGTCCCCCAGTGGGTTTCCATGGCCCCATTTCTCCCTCCTCCCCATAACTACTTCTCCTTCCCAGACTTTGGCCCTATTCCTTCCCTATCTACCCACTTTTGCCTCCCTTCCCACTCACCCACCCTTTTCTCTGATTCCTAGACCCCCTTGTTGTTGTTGTTGTTTGTTGCTGTGTGTCCACAAGTCCTTTCTGCCTCCTGGCCACCCTCTCATGGGGTTTCCTTGGCAAGGTTTGTTCAAAGGAGGCTCGCCATGGCCTTCTGCTGCGGCTGAGAGAGTGTGATGCCCCACCCAGTGGGTTTCCATGGCCCAGATGGGATTTGAACCCCGAGTCATAGTCCAATGCTCAAACAACTAGTCCACACTGGCTCCAACAATACACTTTAAAAGCTTGGTCTTCTTCCCAAATGTCTTCACCGCAAAAGAAGGCACCACAAAATGGAAGACATTCAAGAAAAAAAAGAGGACAGGACTCAAGAAAAGCTCCAAACACTCCTAGAAATTTAAATGCATGCTTCTTAGTCATGCTCAAAATGGAGGATTTTATAGAAAACCTCCTGGACAGAAGGTTGGAATGGAGAACATGTCCTGGAAGAGGAGGAGGTCTGCCCTGCCCTGAGGCAAACCTACCATGGTTTTTTTTTGGGGGGGGGGGTTGGCAATATGAGTTCAGAGAAGCTTTGCCATGGTCTTCCTCTGAGGCTGAGAGAATGTGATTTGCCCAAGTTCACCCAGTGGGTTTCATGGCTGAGCTGGGAATCAAACCCTGGTCTCCAGAGTTATAATCCAGCACTCAAACCACTATGCCATGCTGGCTGTGTAATTGTTCTGTATTCACCTATGCCATGGATATGCCTGTTGCAACAATCATAAATACTCCTCGAATCCTATTTTGAACCCCTGGGAGTGCTTCTCCTCATCACACCATTATTGGGGGCGGGAGTGGAATTGCTGCATCATCTGACATGCCCCATTCAACCATGTCACAGATCTACATGGCATGGAGTGACTCCCTGCAGTTTAAGATGGAATTCAGGGGTCGAGGAGCCTTGGTGGCACAGTGGTTAAATGCCTGTACTACAGCCACTCACTCAAATCCATAAAGTTGCGAGTTCAATCCCAGCTAAGAGGGCTCAAGCTCGACTCAGGCTTGCATTCTTCCGAGGTCGCTAAAATAAGTACCCAGATTGTTGGGGGTAATTAGCTTACAGTTGCAAACCGCTTAGACACTGTTAGTTCAGTATGAAGCGGTATATAAATGAAGCTGTTTTGATTTCTTTAGTCATTTATAACAACATTTACATAGTTATGACTGCAGCGTAGAATCTCTCCTTTATTTTGTTTTTCTAATTTTACATCTTTTGATCTTTATCTATTTTTGATGATTTTACTTGTTCTACTAAGATTTCCAATTCCATTAGGGTATGCTCCCCTTTTGATATGAAGGCTACCTTTCTAGATATGAAGGCTCTTTCTAGAGCCTTGCAGCCTTCATATCCAAAATGACCCCTAACCCTTCAGGAGTTGCCCACTTTTGCTTTAAAGTAAGATTTGATGCTTCCGGGGAAGATGCTCACTGTGCAATCACTCTGCCTTATTCATGGTGGGTTTTGTTTGTTTGTTTGTTTGTTTGTTTGTTGTGAATGCTCTGAGATCTGGCAACACTAGTCACTAGTATAATACACAACAGGATTCTGGTCATAGGCTGATGCTGCACATCCCTATCTGAAAGAACTCATCACCACTGAAGCCGAAGATTTTTATATTACAACATGAGCATATAGGGCTAAATTCCACAAAGAACAGACCCAATGAAACAACAGGATGTACATTAATGCTGATTTAACCAAGTGTTCATTAATTCAATTGATCTATTATAGTTGAGACCAATATTTGGATTTAGCCAGATTGTCCCTGAACATCTTAGGAAGTTGATTCAAATGGCATTGGCAATTTCTTTTGGACACTTTAATAGTGCATATGTAATTAATAAGCCATCAGTTGCTGCAGATGAGCCAATGCCATCTAAATACATAACATGAAATCCTTGTACAAAGACTTCTATAAGATATAGCTTTCAATATACTGAAGGTATTGTTATCAAGTTTGGTTCTGATAAAATTTTGGGTACATGCGGTCTGTACTATGACCCCTGACTGACCTCATAGAGGACCCGCCATTAACCCAAAGGCGAGGAGACCACGTAGGCAACTTGCCTTGCAAAGGCAGAGTCCCTAGAAAAAGATGGAATTGGAAATTCCTCAGGAAGTTTGGGAGTCGCCAAACCAGAATCTCCACTGCTTGCCCATGTAAGACAATAGACTTGGACTCATACCTGATGAGCCCGTGATCAGCTTAATGACTCAGTAATCAAGTCGGATGCCCCTCTGAATTGTGTCCAGACCTAAATGCATTGTGCAACACATTACTTGCTCTTAGTTTAACAAAGCCCAAGCAATCAACCTTTGTCTAGCAAAGTCTCCCTAGCCTCCAGCTACGTTTCGCACTATAAGAACCCCAGGTTTGGGGACCCTCCTTATGCTATCACCAGGTTGCAAGCTGGTCCACGCCAGTTTGAACTCTGCTCTTAGCTCCCACAGCCCTCTTCCTCCCCCCGCTCCTGTGGCCGTGATCCACTATCCATCCAAGCTTCATCAGACTTCCTGGAGAAGACTTCTAAGGTAGTATTCCCTAGTGGTGCTTCTCTTTCTCAAACCTATCTCCCTAACTCACCCATCCCCTGCTGTAGCATTGAATGTGTGTGTGTATGCTCCCCTTTTGCTGTGTGGTTTTCCCTGTGCTTTAATAAACGTTACCCTTTTAATTGGACCTATTTAATATCAGCATCTCTTTCTCTTGGGGCTTGCTGGCGACCTCTGGTATACACTGTTGGGACCTGATTCTGGCACGTGGTTTTGTTAGGGCCTCCTCGTGGCTATATTTGAGCTAATTAAAATTCCTCTAAGCGAGAGACTTCCTAACAGTAGCACCAACCCAACTGAAAAGATTTACAAGCATGATTCTATGCAAGTTAATCTCAAAATCCATTGAATTCAGTAGGGCTTATGCCCCAGTAAATAAGATCTGGTTTATATGCTTGGATGGCAATATCCATTGTTATTTTTATTCCAGAGTCAATGGCACCCCAAGATATCCAGTCTCTTTCTAGAGCTAGCCCCCACTCTTTCTAAATCAGAGTTGTTTGTTTTGAAATCTAAACTCTGTTTTGCAAAAGGGTGTTAAAAAGGATACTTTGAAAGATGGAGGATTTGAGATATAGCTATAAATGTATTCCTTAATGAAGAATTTTTGGGTTTGGTAGCCTGGGAATAAGCCAGCTGTTTCTGAAGGAAGTTTATTGTGGAAGATTAATGGTGAGCCCTTAGCTGAAACAAATCATTTGACTGTTCCAACAAGGGAGAACAAAAGGCAACTCACATAAGGGAAGTGTAGTAGAGGATGAAATTTAAATGTCTCCAAGCAGATCCATCAGAGCGCAGGAAGTTTTGAATCCCTCTGGATCATGCTACCCCCTCACTTCCATTCTAGGCAGAAGCTCTTCTTCTGCTCCTCAAATTATTCCAAACCAAGAAAATGCCCTGAAAAACAATACACCAGAAATCCTACACATTCTAAGGAAAATTGCCTTTTGATTTATTACCTGTGGTTTGGCAAATCGGCTTCAGTAAGCTGCAGGCAACTGTAAGTCAAAACTATGCTAGTTATATTAATGAAGGTAGCTCCCAAATGCCTGATGGAAACCCTACAGACCACCATGAAAGTAGCCCAGAAGAAAAGAATGCCAAATGAAACATTTAGGCTACTCATCCAGAAATATACATTGTTAAAATTTGTCCAAATCTCCAATTCATCTATTGAAGAAAAAAGAGAAACTTCCAAAAATGCTTTCCTTCTCCCACTGAAACAACACCCATTAAACCCCTATCAGTTTCAAAATAAGATCCAGTAAGAAAGAGTTCACATATCATCCTCTCAAAAAACTGTACTTGCAAGTACTAGTTATGTGCCACAGCACAAGTTTAATGGTACTGACATCTTGTTAGTGATATATGCAAGCATATGCCCATCTTGGGAAGGTCACTTTTAAATGGAACATGTATAAGAAATGGAAACATGGGGAGATCACCAAAGCCAGGCAAGAATGAAAGAGCTGGATGCATCAGTGGGCAGGTCATTTGTGGTGTGAAGAAGTTTCTGAGACTGTTCAGAGATGTAGGGATGGAGACCACTCCCAGTACAGTTGTCTTATCCTATTAAAAATGATTTTAAAAAAGCATGGACCACATATTGAAAGGCTTCTCCTTGTCTGAACCACACTGCTGCCTTATGTATCCAGAAAGGGCCTCTTGTGGCTTTGAAGCCAGATGTCATTTCTTTAGTATAGCCTAATCACATTCTCAGAAGATCCATGTGGAAACCCCATGCTCCTCCTGATCTAGGTACATGTTTGCACTGATCCTTTGCAAAACTGTATGGATCTCAGAGTGATCTTGTTCCTCACAGTGGAAGAAAGACGATGTCACTGTTATGAGGTGCTGGCTTCCAACACAGTGGTTTATTCCTTCAGTGGACAAGCTGGGAAACTAGTGCATTTTGCTGAAGTATTTTAAGGCCTCAAAATATTACTCTACACATATGATATTTAGTGAACACCACTTCCTTGGCTCCTTCCTCTATGTTCTTCGCGCGTGTGTGTGTGTGTGTGTGTGTGTTTCCTCCTCAAAGTGGTCAAGATCTTAGTTTCTGGATTATTTTTTCAGTTAAAAAATCTTTTTGAGAGAGCTCTAGTACTTTTCAAAACTTCGGCCTGTTACAGACAGGCCAAAATAAAGCTGCTTTGAGTCACTTTGGAGGTATGGTATTTCAATGATGCATGTGTCCTAAGAGTCCAAAAGCCGCACCAAAGCCACACTCCAGTTCTAAGTACTGGAATGCAGCTTTGATGCAGCTTTTGGACTCTTAGGACGCATGCATCATTGAAATACCATACCTCCAAAGTGACTCGAAGCAGCTTTATTTTGGCCTGTCTGTAACCCGCCTACAAATCCCAAGATGCTTCCATGTGGCTGTGGTAGTTAAAGTGGAATCAAAAAGTTGTAACTGTGAAGTGTGAAAGAGAACTTGGTCTTTCCATCATGGTTATTTGCTCTGCCCACGCATCAGGCCATATTACAGCAGATGATAGCACATCACAGTCCTATACTATAATCCAGAGTAGATTCATCAGATCTCATTTACACCACTGAATGAGTTATTTGTCTTTAACACCAGGATGACATTGATTGGATGAAACCTCCTCAAACATATTCCTTGTGTCAGAAAAAGTTTTGCCTCCCAAATTTTGGTGGCATAGGAGCAAGGCCTGGTTTTTGGGGGGAGGGACATGGACAGGTTAAATGAAAATAAGCCTGGGTTTTCCCTTAGCTTCCTTCAACAAAAAGCTCCTAACAAGCTCCTCTATTAGGACTTCAATTCTTTTCTTTTGCTTAAAAATGATGGCATCTCATCAAGCTGGGTAGTCAACTCACCCCCACTCCTTTTCCCACACTTTTCTCCTGATGTCTAGACAGATAGCTCAAGGAACATCAGCTTGTCCCATCTTGCTTGTCAGCTCAGCAGAAGAAAGGACTTAATTACTTAACACAATCAGATACAGCCCCACTCCTCTTTAAATAAAAATATATTTACCTGTTGGGGAAAGAAAAGAGAGCCAGCCTAGCCTCCTATAGAATTATTTTCCATAGGCTAGAGACTAACCCCCTCTAAAGCTCTCCTTTCACCAACAGGTGAAACCCTTTTTAAGTTAAATGGGTATTTCCTGATTAATTTATTGTACAGAAGGGTCTTTTTACAGGGAGGGTTGCTATGTTTTTATCTTTGGTGTTGTGTTGTTATGTGTCTTCAAATAGTATCTGACTTATGGCGATCGTATCATGGGATTTTCTTGGCAACGTTTGTTCATCTTCATTCTCTGAAGATGCCAGCCACAGATGCTGGCGAAACGTCAGGAATAAACTCTTCAAGAACATGGCCACATAGCCCGAAAAACCCACAAAAAACAATGTTCAGAGAGGGTTCCTTGCCTTCCTCTGAGGCTGAGAGAGTGTGACTTGCCCAAGGTCACCTAGTGGGTTCTTGGCTGATTGAGGATTTAAACCCTGGTCACCAGAGTCGTAGTCCAGTGCTCCAAGAATTACACCACACTAGTTCTATTTGTTATACTTTTTTAAAAAATGATGTTACACTTTTTCAAATTAATAGTGTTTTAATCATGATAGCTTGTTTAATTGCATTTTAGCATTTTATCATCCAGATTGTAGCTTTATTTAACTTTGTTGTAAGATGTCTTTGGTCCCAGGTTGTTAGAAATAATGTAGCGTATGTGCCTTCAGATTGCCTCTTGACGTATGGTGACTCCATGAATTTAATAGAGTTTTCATAGGAGAGAGTCCTCAGAAAGTGGTTTGCCAATGTCTTCCTATTAGTTTTCCCTGACAATCTCCATTCCAAGTACTTCCCAGGCCTAAAAGAGAGAGAATTCCTAAAATAGCACTGAACCATGGCAGTTAAAGTGGTATCAAACTGGATTATTTTGGCAGTATAGATTTAGCCAGAGAGAGAAATAGAGATTGGGAGAAGGGTGTTTGGGCTCCTGGAGTGTAGCTATCAGAGAGAGGAAATTAGCCATTCCAAATAAGAATATTTTCCCTCCAATTAAATTTTCCTTCAGCCCCCAAATTTCTAGCATTACAGTAACCTACAACTTCAGTTGAACATGTAAATATCCAAAGAAAAGGGATCGGCAAAATTCCAAGGGAACATGAACATAGCAAATGAAAGATGTGAACAATTTTCTCACACTGCAATGCTAGAAATTTGGGGACTGAAGGAAATTTTCAGGGAAGGCAGCATTCTTATTTGAGGGGGGGCAATGCCTTCATTTTGTGCTAGTTAAAATTGCAACCTGGGGTGTTGTTGTTCACAACTTGTTTCAACACCTTCCTGCTACAAGTAGCTAGAGGGCATGCTTATCAAATTTGCAGATGACACCAAATTAGGAGGAGTAGCTAATACCTCAGAGGACAGGACCAAAATTCAAATCAACCTTAATAGATTAGAAAGCTCAGCCAAAGCTAACAAAATGAATTTCAATACGGAGAAATGTAAGGTACTGCACTTAGGGCAGACAAATTAAATGCATAAATCATTTTTTGTGGGTTTTTCAGGCTATAAGGCTGTGCTCTAGAAGACTTATTCCTGATGTTTCACCAGCAGTTGTGGCTGGCATATTCTCTGAAGCTGCTGATGAAACATCAGGAAAAATCATTCTAGAACATGGCCTCATAGTCCGGGGGGAAAACCCCACAAAAAACTATGGATGCCAGCCATGAAAGCCTTTGACTTCACATTAAATGCATAGATACAGGATATGGGGCACCTGGCTTAACGAGACTATGTGTTAAAGGGATCTAGGAGTCCTAGTAGACCACAAGTTGAACACAACAGTGTAATGCAGCAGCTAAAAAGGCCAATGCAATTCTAGGCTGCATCAATAGAAATATGGTGTCTAGATCAAGGGAAGTAATAGTGCCACTCTATTCTGCTTTGGTTAGCCCTCACCTGGAATACTATGTCCAGTTTTGGGCACCACAGTTCTTTTTTAAAAAAAAATTATTGGATTAAAAACACACAAACACAACACAAACATAAACATGTTCTAAGACATCATACTAAATATAACCACCACAAAAAATACTTATATACAAAAAAGAAAAACATATATACATTTAAAAAGACTTCCCTTGCTTTACTGTGAATATCAAATTTTTAGACATTTGACTTTCTTATTTCTTCTTTTCAGTTTACTTTATTACTTTAATACTTCTATATCATTATAGTCTATCATTCAGGATACAGTGGTGCCTCGGGTTACGAAATTAATTCGTTCCGCCGCCGCTTTCGTAACCCGAAAAGCATTCGCAAGCCGAAATGCCATAGGCGCTAATGGGGAAAAGCCGCGATTTCGTGCGAAAAAGCGCCGAAAAGCACCAAAAATTTTTTCGTAACCCGAAATAACCTTCGTTACCCGGAACAATTATTTTCAATGGATTTTTTTCGTAACCCGGAAATTTCGTAACGTGGGTATTTCGTATCCCGGGGTACCACTGTATTATTTTTTTCACCTTAGTTTCATTCATTATTTTCTTGCCCCTATACCTGTTATAGAACATTCACATATTTGCCCTTTTATTTCATGATATATAAAAAGGAAAAGACAATAGAGATAGATTTCTAATCCTGAAAAGCAATTATACTTTTTTCACCTTTTTCTTTAGAAAGATAGTTTAATACCAGTGAACAGTCTTTGTTATATTGGTTAATATTGCCTTCTCTCATTAAAATTGTTATTTTGTCCATCTCCAATATTTCATAAATTTTTCCAATCCATTCTTCTTTTGTGGAATCCTCCTTATTTTTCAATTTTTTAGCCAATACCGATCTTGCAGCCGAGATTAAGTAGAATACTATTTTTCCTGCTTTGGTTTCTAATTCTTTATTGGTCATCCCCAAGAGGAATAAGGGCACCACAGTTCTACAAGGATGTTGACAAGCTGAAGCATGTGCAAAAGAGGGTGACTAAAATGGTAAAGGGTCTGGAAACCATGCCCTATGAGGAACCACTTTGGGAGTTGGGGATGTTTAGCCTGGAGAAGAGACAATTAAGAGGTGACATGATAACCCTGTTTAAATACTTGAAGGGGTGTCATATTGAGGATGGAGCAAGCTTGTCTTCTGCTGCTCCATAGAATAGGGCCTGGAACAATGGATGCAAGCTCTAAGAAAAGAGATTCATTCCACCTCAGTATTAGGAGGAACTACCTGACAGTAAGATTTGTTTGACAGTAGAACACACTCCCTTGGAGAGTGGTGGAATCTCCATCTTTGGAGGTTTTTAAACAGAGGCTAGATGACCATCTCTTGGGGTGCTTTGTGAGTTCCTGCAAGGCAGGATGTTGAACTGGATGGCTCTTGTGGTCTCTTCCAACTCTTTGATGCTATGATTCTGTGATTCTACTTGAATCAAGCAGATGCTTCTGTTTGATGTGAAATGCATTTTCAGTGCTGCACTGACACAACAGTATAGATGCCACAATAAATGAAATCAAATAGGGGGCAAATACAAATTCCCTTAGAGCAATTGGTCTAGGCTATTACCATGTCATGTATTTACTTATTTACCTCCACTATGAAGCTGTTGGAGGATCTTAAAATCAAGGTGATGAAACATCACTGCAACTACACACAGTTCTTCTTAGAAGACATGAAAATACTTACTGGACTTTTGAAACAAAACTATAGCATATGAAATTCACAGATGTTTTATCCTGTACCATATGGTTGATGCTTCATCAGTCCTTCCAAAAGCATGTCTCATTATGTTGAAAAGCAGAGATTTTCCCACATGTGGGAGAACAGTGCTAAGAGTCTTTGGGAAAGATCTCAATAAAGAAGAGTTATAAGAAAAATGAAAGATGCTGGCCTCTTAACTTTAAACACAATAAATTTAAAGAGAGTAATCCTTCATCCTTCTGAACTAGAGTTTGAAAATGTTACCATTTTCTGTTCCCAGACAGCAGGGGGATTTATTTATTTATTTATTTATTTCAATGTACAGCTCACCATTCTTTCAGCATGAGACCCTGGTAAGACTGTGGATGGCAAATTCTAGGAGTTGATCCAAAAAAAGTTAATTTTCTGGACTCTATTCTGAATGCATAAACTGTTAACTACAGACCATGATGGCCAACCTGCAGCACCTCCTGAAGGCCACATTTGACCCTTTACTTGATTTCAAGAGATCTCTGCCAGTCCAGAGTTATCTGTTCTGTACCAGTTCTACAAAGTTATCTACTTTTCTTTTGTCAGGGAGGGAGGGAGAAGGATCGTCCAGAAAGAAAAACAGAGGGAGAAAACACACCCATCTTGAACTATGGCTTAGCTAACCACTAGGTTCAGCACTGAAGTAATATAGTATTTAGGAGAAGATATGTTGTCCATTCCTGATAGAGATATTAAGTGATCTGGTGTCCTCCAGATATGACTGAATACGATATCCTCCCTTCCTCCCCACCAGCATAAGTGAAGATTTAAATGAAAAACAGGAGGATGAATACTGTACTTCATATTATGGCATTAATCTAGCAAGGACTCAGTTACATTAGAAACATAAATTGACTTAAGAATCAAGGAGCCGTGGGATGTGCTGTTATGTGATAAGGAGTTTAATACAAATTTATTTATTTATTCATTCATTCATTCACATTCTCAGTAAACTGCAGACTGCTAGGATTCTTGAAGGCTTAGGCTCCTACAGATGGAGCAAACAGAAGTTGCACTATTTGTTGCTCTGATCTTAGGGTTTATTTGTTGTCATTTCTAAAATATACAAATGGTTTTTCTGTTGGCCTGGACTGTTTTCTGTCAAATCCTGGCACTAGCTGCAAAATTTTATTCCTACTCTCAAGTGGATTTTCTTTTTTATTTTAAACTGTATCAAAATAAAACAAAGACGACTACAGTGGACTCTTGGTATTCGCTGGGGTTTGGTTCCAGAACACACACACAAGCAGATACCAAAATTCATGGATGCTCAAGTCCCATTAAATACACTGATGTAATAAAATGGTGTCCCTTACTTAAAATGGTAAAATCAAAGTTTGTTTTTGGGAATTTATATATTTTTGAATATTTTTGAGTAATGGATGGCTGAATGCATGGATAAGGAATCTGTAGATACTGTATTTATTTTCCTTTTCCTTTCTTTTTTATTTTAGTTTTTTTCTTAGAGTTTCTGTGCTATAATATATCAGTTAAATGGCACTTTTGCACTGTAACACTATTATTACAGTTGTTTTTTTTGAATAGAACGCAAAGTAAAATTTTCTAATTCTAAGGGGAAACATATTAAAATTCAGAGGAAAAAACTTTCCCTTCATATTATAGGGCCACCTAACAAACCAATCCCTATTTCAAAAAGCTGTTGGAAGAGCCAATTTTAAGTTCCAGGAAATGGCTACAAACAAACCCCAAAAGAATGGAATGAGTATGTACTGAGATAAGGGCCCGAGACAGACGGGCCAAAAGGGGCAAGGCAGCGGCGATAATAGGGTTAGGGACCATGCACCAATGATGCACTTGTGATGTCCACCCAGCGGCTAAAAAGTCCCCAGTTTTTCTGGGTTCTTTTTACTCTTGAGGGACACCGCACAGTTTGGCGGCTGCAGCATCCCTCTGGAGGGAAATAGGCCACCAGCAGGCTGCTCTTTTGGGGCAGTCTGTCCCGGACCAAGAATTCACATTTCTTTAAACCAGTCTGTGATCAGTCCTTGAAAATTAAATTCATATTTTAAAAAACAGATAATGCTCTTAGATGTGTGTCTCAATATCTCCCAGTGTCTAAGCATGGCCTACAGTAATGTGTAAAGCAAAACATAAGTAAATAATCCCATTTTGATTAGGTTAGCATAAAATCTATGCTCAAATCACCATGAATGGGAATGCAATAAAGCTCCAACTTTAAAAATTGTGCTACTCCAGCATAGAGCTTGGTTTCCAGACCTTTGACCATCTTGATAGCCCTCCTCTGAACTCATTCCAGCTTGTTAATATCCTTCTTGAGCTGTAGTGCCCAGAACTGTACACAGTATTCTATGGGACATCTGACCAAAGCAGAATAAATCATCCATGTTCTTGCTTTAGGAATCATGGCTGGTTTTTATTGGGCAGTCATCTTGCCCCATTTAAGGGGCTTCAATTCATGATAGTTCAGTATATAGCTTTGCAGTATTTCCCACTGCTTTTTCATCTTTTTTTAATCACAAAAAAGGCCATTAAGGAAAAAAAGTTGGAATACAGTAAATGCAACAATGCCTAGAGCAGTAGCAGTAGAAGATATCCCTCTGGAATCACCCCAGCACTTGTCATTATAAATTCTTAAGATGTGTTCCCCCCGCCACCTTATCTCTGTTTATTTATAACTTCTTTCCATCCCATTTAATATTTGTACCCTGCTTCTCCTTCCATAAGGATGGTGAAAGTGACTGACAATAAAGACTGAACAGTTCTCAACACAAACATTAATCTAAACAATAAAAAATTTCATACTGTACCAAATTCAAGTGACAAATCAACTCATAAATAGAAAACAGTGTTCCAACAATGTAATATCACACCCAGTTAATCACTTCAAACTATATACCACATTAATAAATACAACAAATTCAAATAGTAAGATAAACAATATATTTAAATCAGCACATGGTCTGCTTCTCTCAGAGGAATAGGAATAGGGCTTACCATTCCCACAATATAGAAAACACTTTGCGGTCAGGGCTCTCCCTACAATTAAGTAGAATGAACCAACCATCATGAGTGGAAGATGATAAACAGGGATAGTCTGCCCTATAACCCTTTTTAGTCTTTACAATGCCACTAGACTCTGTGGCTGTGTATGCATAAGACTCTGGGAGAGCAGTACAGTATTTGAATCCCTGCTCACCTGTGGAAAACCCCTGAGTAACCTTGGGCTAGGGTTGCCATAGTTGGCGAACTGAAAACCGGGACAAATGTAGGACAAGGTTTAAAAATGTAGGACTTTTTTTTAAAATTTCCTAGACAGGAAATTAAAAAAAAAAGGTCCTACATTTGTAAACCTTGTCCCCTCCTCCTTCCCGGCCTGGGAGGAAGCCTCGGCCGGCTCCCAGGCCGGGAAGGAGGGCGAGGGCCGCCCCTCATCACAGCCATCGCCGCGGTGGGAAGCGGCCTCCTCCTCCTCCTCCCTGGCCTTGCTGGGGCCCAGGAGGGAGCGTCTCCGTGGCTGGAGCTCCAACCGCGGAGAGCCCTCCCAGGCCTCAGCAAGGCCTTGGAGCCGCGGCGGCGGCTGAGGTGGCCGCGGTGGGCGGGGCCGTCCCGGTTTGGGCGCCAAACCGGACTGGGACCGGGACGGCACCACCCAAAACGGGACTGTCCCGCCAGGGGGCGGGATATGGCAACCCTACCTTGGGCCAGTGACACTCTCTTAGTCTTAGCCAAAGAGGAAGGCCAACGCAAAACTTTTCTGAATAAATCTTGGCAAGAAAACTCTAGGATCAGATTTCCATATGATAGGGGGGTCAATTGAAGGCACATAACAGCAACATGTATGGAGACATTCTCATAGACAGATGGAAAACTGGACTGTTATGAAAAATCCATTACATGTTATTCTTCTTTGATGAGTGCTATTCTCTTCTAAGACAAAAATTAGCTACAGCCTCACATGAAAGACAAACATCTTATTGTGACAGATACTCAATTCCAGTAGTTGGTCAGTGTCCAGAATAGATATAGTGAGCTAGTGTAGTGTTTTGAACGTTGGACTATGACTCTAGAGAACAGGGTTTGACTCCCCATTCAGCCATGGAAACCCCTGCCTGGGGCAAATCACACTCTCTCAGACTCAGAATGACAGTGACAAACTTCTTCTAAGAATCTTGTCAAGAAAATCCTATGATAGGTTCACCTTAAAAGTAAACGTAAACTGAAGGTGCCTGGGGCTAGGTTAGTCTCCACGACTCGGAGGACCTACTCCATAGCTGCGCCAGCCCTTTGGAACGCGCTGCCCACCGAGCTCCGCTCGTCCTCTACCCTGGCCCAATTTAGGAAGGATCTCAAAACCTTCCTATTCCAGCAGGCATTCCTCGAATAAATATCCTGTGGGCCTCCCTCCTCTTCCGTGGCCAAGAGGCTGGGCTATGGGGCATTTTACTGCTGTTTTGTTTTAGCTGTGTTTTTAACTTTGTATGTTTTAATATGTTGTGAGCCGCCCTGATCGGAGGAAGGGCGGCATATAAATAAAACTTTTATTATTATTTATTTAAAAGGTCAAGGTTTCCCCTTGACATGAATATCTAGTCATAACCAACCGTAGGGGGTCAGTGCTCATCTCCATTACTAAGCCGAAGAACCAGAGTTGTCTGAAGACAACTCCAGTGGTCATGGGGCCAGCATGACTCCATGGAAAGCTGTTACCTTCCCATTTAAGTGGTACTTATTTATCTACTTTCGAACTGCTAGGTTGTCAGAAGCTGGGACTAGTGACGGGAGCTCACCCCATCATGTGGCACCTGGGCCTCAAACTGCCAACCTTCTGACCTTATGATCATCACAATTGGCATCTTAACCACTAAGCCACTGCATCCCCTTAGGGTCACCATAAGTCAGTAAAGACTGGAAGGCACACAACAACTAGAGTCTCATGTAAATTAGGACAGTGCCAAAATATGTATAATAAAAGATAGAAGGGTGAGGGGGGGAGGAAGTCGTTTAACCTCAAGACTTCTTTTCCTGTGCCCTGACCCTTCCTTCTAGAGACTGAAACATGCAAACACAATTATTTTTCTGAACTAAATAGGTTTTCCTGGTTTTCAGGTACACACCACTGAAGGCTGGCTGTTACATAATGGGACTCTTCGCATTTACCAGTATGTCTATCTGTTCTGGGACAATCAAAAAAAATATATCTAGTATTGACATTCACCAAAGGTTGAATAGTCATAGCTTCACTCCACAAAATAAATGGACAGACAGCAAAAAAGGGTCCAGTTGAATTGCTGTTTAAAACGACTCATGGGTACTTTGTGTATCTTCTTGCCCCTTGGGAGGGCAGTGGCCACCCAAATGGATGCTGATAAGACTTTTATCCCATACTTCTCATGCATTCCTCTTATGTATACATTCACTTCTATGTATACATTGACTGCCTATGTGGATTTATGTCCAGCGTCCCACTTTCCTCTTGCTTACCTCAGCACAAATTATAAGACAAGGCAACAGAGCCCAGGCATAGCTGACCTGCAGCCATGTCAGCAGCTCTGTCTCCTGGCACTATCTGAAACAACTGGTACCAAGCGTCACTACATAAACAGTTGGGGCAAAGGAGAATGTGGTGGGTTGAGGTTAGATATCTCTTTCCCTTTATGAGACCACCTACAAAATGTTGCAAAGGCTCTGCAAGAAAAATAATCTGTCACAGTTTCCAGTGTTGGGGAAAACCGTAAACAAGTGTGCTGTTAAAAAGAACATCTGGGAAGACATCAGGGACTTGCCCAGTTGTTTTCACAAGTTGCTTTTCAGGCAAGAGCATCCCTGCTGAGCTTCCTGACTTCTCTGACTTGAGTGTGTTTATCAAGGGCTGATGCAAACATATATAAATGGCTTTAGAAGGCACACTCTGTGTATTATTAATCTGGAAATGAAAGATGCTCGACAGCTGATTTCAGTTTGATGAGCACAGACATATGTGCAATTACATACGTCATTGCTTTCACAATTCCCAGTGGACTCTGCACATAAATTTACATGGTTTTGATGTTGATTGGGTTATGTTCCTGTAGCTGCCAAAAGAAAGAGCATTTGCATCACAGTTCATAAGGAAGGACAGATAGAAGAAAGATGCTGTCAGAAAGGGGGGTTTAAAGGCTAGACTACACACTATGTTAAATAGAATATAGGTGGGGCTGGAGGGTGGTATGATCTAAAAAAATAGACATTTATTTAAAATAAAGGGGAAATTACAGTGGCAAACTTGTAATGTAGCAATGGAGTAACTCCAAAATGATAATATAACCCACAGAACTAAGTTTATTCCTTGCAATCAGGAAAAAGTCCCCCCCCCCCAATATCTTTCTGCAAGTCTCCATAAGAGTAGAGAGGAATAAACTGTATATATATTATCATAAATGTTATGTAGTCATTTTCTTTTATGCATTAAAATAAATGTGTGCAACCCTATTCTACATTTGTCCCATAGTGTTCAAGGAAGAGCTAAATCTAACCTCCTCTAGCTGTATTTTAAAATAAACACTGTCCAGGAAAAATCTAAACTTCCAATACTCATGCACAAAGGTCCCAATTCAGATTGGGGCCATATGGATTGACATGAATGTAAAAAATGATGTTATCCTAAATGGCAAGCTAAGTATATAACGCAGTGTGTAGATTAATTCTGACATTTGCAGAACTGTTGGGTAATCAGCAGAAGTGATAACATGAAGGATCTCCAGAGTGCTAACCAGAAAATAATGCTAACCTAAACATCCATGAATTCAAGCTTTTGCAGACTGTTATAGCACAATTTTTCATGGTTTAGAATTCACTTCATCTGATGAGGTGGAGTCTAGTCCATGAACACTGAAAGCCATAATCAATTTGTCAGTCTTTAATGTGCCACAAAGCTTTTTATGTTTTTAGTACTTGATGACTTACAGAGCCATTTTATGCAAGACATGGCTCTTGGTCCTAGTGACTAGCTGTGGTTACCACATAGAGGCTTATTTGTGTACAACAGCCCTTCATGAGGTTAAAAAGTAGTTTTTAAATAAGTCATCCATAAATATGTCATCATTCAATATGTTGACAATTTGCCAGATGGGGGGAGAGACCTGCACTCAAAGGTAAAACCATGCTATCACAGTCTTATTTATTTTCTGCAGTCTATTTCCTGAAATTTCAGGGTAGGGGTAGAGACAATGAAACCATGGGTTTTTGGGTTTGGGCTGCTCCAGATGGGGCAAATGTGTTAGAAGCCAATGGCATTTATTGCTTTAGTTCTCATATTGTTTTGTTTTTTAAATAACCAAATAATGTTTCTGTTGTCCTGGACTATTCTCTGCCAATTCCCAGCACCAGCTACAACATTTTATTCCCACTCACAAGTGGGTTTCTTTTTTAATTCCAAGGCAACATGTTCCTGAAAATGTGTGTGTGCTTTTAACTTACCTGTTGATTTATGGTGACCCCATTAATTTCATAGGGTTTTTTTAAGGCAATGAATACTCAAGAGAAATATTCTATATCCTTTATTTTGTTCAAATCCTATTCTGTTCTAACTCTCAGGCCAAGCTTCAGTCTCAAAAATAAAACAATCCCATGAAGTACGAAAACTAAGAACTGCTTAAAATAATTTTTGTACATTGAGAGGGCCTGAGCATCTAAACTTCTCCTGTGCTGGAGTGAAGAGGATTCCAGAACATGAGGAAATGCTCTTGTTTGTTTGTTAATGTCCTTTGTGTGTATACTTTGTCTGCAGCACTTCTAACTCCAAAAACCCTTCCTACTCCCCTACCCTTGTCTCAGGAAGTAGCTATTAAAGTTTGACAGCTTCTTCTTCTTATTGTATATGTTGCCTGTCTCATAAATTGAACCCAAGGTGGCTCACAAAAGATAAAAAAATACAACTTTTAAAACAGAATTAAACATCACACCAATAAAATAGTTTAAAGTCCAAAATCATGTAAAACATATTAATGTAAAAGTAAAGCTAAAATTATTGCACCAGTATTCTGACAAACAAGAGCCAGCGTGTGGCAGTGGTTTGAGAACTGGACTATGACTGGAGACCAGGGTTCAAGTTTCTGCTTGGCCATGGAAACCAACTTGGTGATTTGGACGAGTCACACTCTCTCAGCTCTAGAAAACTCTAAGTTGGAAATGGCTTAAAGACATAAAACACAGGCCTTCCCTGCCACAAAATAAACTTTAAAAAGAGTTTTTGTTAGCATCATGGCTAAATGTTACAGCTGTCCAGTGGCACAGATACAACAGGTTTGCTTTTAGTGTTTGTTAGATTTTTTTTTTTTACTTTATCTTGGCAATTTGAGGCTGGGAAAAGATCCTGGTTGGTGTAGTGATTTGAGCCTTGGACTATGACTCTGGTGACCAGGGTTCAAATCTTGGCTTGGCTATGTAAAACCCACTGGATGACCCTGGGTAAATCACACTCTCTCAGCCTCAGAGCATGGCAATGGTGAACTCCCTCTGAATAAATCTTGACAAGAAGACTCTATGATAATGTTGCCATAAGTTGGAAATGACTTGAAGGAACACAATAACAACAAGAGATATGAAGGTTGGGAACAGACTGGGGAATGAACTTTCTCTCTTAGCAAGGTGCTTGGCCAGTTTTCATAGTTATAGGACAAGAGGAAGGCAATAGCACACCATCTCTGAACAAATTTTGGGAAGAAAACCCTATGTCAGGTTCACCATAGGGTTGCCACAAATCAGAAAACTAGAAGGCACAGGGCAACAACAGCAAATATTTTCAGCAGCTACTATAACTGAGTCTCCTTCAAGGTCAGCATAAGACATTTTGCTGTCTGTGTGGGAAAGATGGTGCCATATCTGCCATTTACATATATAAAAGCTGACTTGAACTGACAGTAGAATTTTACTGCAACAATGGGAGTAGGATAAGGTTCTCCTACCACATCTGAAGCAATAGGCTACCTTTTGGCAGTGATAGCTGGTGGTTCCTATGTCACCACCTTAACTAGTGCTAATAAAATTCAGACAAAATCTCAAAATGGGTTTGCTGCCCCATTACTATGGCAGCTGCCAGTAGCCACGAGTTAAGGGATCTCAGCATGATTGTTGTGTTGTATATATAACTCTGACCCTCAGCATAGGCAAACAGAGAGTTTGAGAATCATGACCTGGAGACTGTTACCACACCTTTCCCGTCCCAGCCAGCATTTGCTGGCCACCTCACTTTACTGAATGGTTGGCCAACTCAGAATCTCTTTTGTTTTTTCTATGATCCACTTTGGTCCATGGACATCAATCTCAAATGGTCTGAAGGGCACATTACCTTTTTTACACAGAGGCTGCCTCCTCTGATTCCATCTGAACCCACCATCATGCTAGCAATGCAGTTCTATTTCATAGGGTGAAAAAAATATAGCCTTGCCTGACCCCTTGCCAATTGAAAACTGTATCATTTCTCTGTATCCTGTCCAGATGGTAGCCTCTTGTTGTGAGTATAAGTTATGCATCAGGACAATCAAAAATTGTAGCATACCCATTTAAGATCAATCCCACAATTTTTCATGATGTATATATTCAAGCATGGGCTGATTTTCTTTGGGCACTCTTTGGTGCACTCCATTATCCAATTTGTATTTGCAATATTATCCCTGGTGCCTCTTCCTATCCTTAACTCAGCTTGCTCCATATGTGGTAAAAGTCATTATTGTAGAATTCTGAACATTACCTTGTTTGGATTAATTGTAGAATTTGTAGAATTTTTAACATTACCTTGGAGGATTAATGCAATGGTCCTGTAGCTTCTGCAATCCCTGATGTCCCCTTTCTGGGGAATTAGAATGTATATTGTTTCCAATCTGTGAGCTATTGTTTAGTTTTCCATATTTGCTGATAGATTTTAGTTAGAACTAGAGTAGATTCTGTCTTTGTAGCTTGAAGTACTTTTACAGCAACCCTTCATTTTATAAAGTCCAATAAAAAACACATAATATTACAATGGCAAATCATGGAAAAGCAATGACACCAGATTCCATGGCACCATCAAAGAATCAAGCAGAATCCCTTACTGTGCCTGATCTTCACCCCACATGTTGACCTCAGAAATTGTATCAACTGCAATATGGTTCTCAGGAATTGCTACGGGAGGGGTTCATTAGTGTACCCACATTGGCTACTTCCACAATAATGAATAAACAAGTGTGCATTTATTATGCAGTAAAATTATAATTGAGGAAGAAAGTGGCCAAAATCCAGTTGTTGGTCTCAACCAGACTGCATGGATAAGAGTTAGTAAGTTACTGATTTCATTTATTCAGTAGATCTTCTCTAGTTGGGACCTACAATTGGATTCAGGTCCTTAAGAAAACAATTGCTGTTAACTAGGGGAAAAGTATACTTTGAACTGTGCCTTACCTCACTGCCATTGAAGCTATTGCCAAATTGCAGGAGACCTTTGGCCACGCAAAGAAACCCCACAGCCTAATTTCCATAATGTTCTCTCTCTGTGTGTGTGCATGCGCATATGACTTCTCTGACCCAAACTATTTATCGTTTAATTGGGTGCTGTAAAAATGATGCCCAATTAGGTTGTGTCATTTGCTTTCCTGAAATCACCTTTCCTATGTATGAGTCATTCTGATACTGCTGTTCTGACCACAGTGTGTGTGGTTTTCCCCCTCAAATAAAATGTAAGGTCAAAAGTTGGAAAACCCTGCACATGTGTTATTCCTCAATGCTATTTCCAGTTTTCCAGAGCAAAAGAATGACAGGTTAGGCTTGTTTATCTCACTCACTCCCAGCAAGTCTCTTGCAAAGATCACACTAACATACAGGGGCAGGGGAATGACTACAGGAAGCTGCAAGTAGTCTCAGATACAAACAACAAAGTGTGATGTGGAATCATTAAGACGTGTGTGTGTGTGTGCGCGCACGCATGTGCGCACATGTGTATTTGCAGTCTTTTGTGAATTTTCATCCATTTCTCAGATGCAGAGGATATAATCTTAAGAGATTCAGATACATGGCCAAGGATGAGAGCAAAGTGAAATTAAATGTAGAAAATGACAATTTATTTTAACACTGGCCAGAAGCAAAACTGCTGTGAGAGGATAAGCAATATGAAAAGTACACTCCAAGCCAGTAAGGAAGTAGATTGTAATATTCATGCTATAATGGTGACATAAATTTATGTTTCACATAAATATGGGACTTTAAGCAACATGTTCCTTACACAACATTAGAAAGATCCAGATCTCTCCAGTTCAGACCTTGGAAATAACACAGTCCCCACACCAAGTCTGGACTTGCCCTATTCATCACAGCATGCATGCTACTACTCTGCCTTGTTTCTTATCTTTATTCTAAAAGATTTGCTAATCTGCCCTTCGCACTGTTTAAAATGTTTTGTCTTGCCCTTCTCTCCAGGTCTGCTTACAAATGAAACATAATAAAAACAGCAATACCACACCCTCCAACAGTTTGGGGGTTGATAGGAACAGTCCCAATTCATCCTGTCTTCCCACTTTTCCAGCTGCTTTGAAAATGTCTCAGTTTCATGCTAGCTTTGGCAGCACATATACTAAAACTGGAAGGCTACATATAAGATTAGCATTACCCCTGCATAAATGCCTCAGTTTCTTTCCCATCCTCCCACTATGCCCTTTCATCCTCGGTTTAGTAACTCAAAGTGGGGGAGAGGGTGGAAATGTGTCCTTCTCAGCAGGTTCAGGCAAAAGCAAATTGCTGCCACCTCTCCTAGCTTGTGTGTTCTTCCTTATAACTTTAGCCATCTTGGCCACACATGTCCCGGTTTTCAAGTGTGAAGCGTTGGGGGCTATCCAATACCAAAATATTGTTTATTTATTTGTTGTGAGAAAGGCTCTCAGAGTGGCTTACAGATAGCTAATTAGACATTTCCCTGCCCTCAGGTTTACAATCTAAAAAAGACATGACACAAAAGGAGAAGGGAATGGCAGTGGGAAGGTGAATAAGTCCAGCTGTTCTTCTCTCCCTCCGAGGCTTGGACCATGGCAGATGGCAGAGAGGGCGGGCTCTTATTATTACTTTAGGCTAGGCCTGGTGGAGCTGGCCAGCCTTTTTCTCCCTCTGATTATTATATTATATTATATTATAGCTAATAATAGCAGGAGGACAGAATAAAATTGAGCAGATTTAAAAGAAAAACACTTTGCTGAGAGATAAATCTGCACTATTGTTCAAAAGGGTTTTGTGCTCCAATTTTGCAGATCCCTAGCGTAGAAAAGTTACTTTCCTTGACTGTTGGTCCCAGAACTCCTTTTAGACAGCATGTCTATGGTGGTCCAAGAAGATAACATTCCCAAGCCCTTATGCAGATTGGAGAGTGGACACCTGTGTACTTTTGCACAGACAATACAGTGCTGCTGTTGGCCCTGGGTTTGTTCCCTCAGCTGGTTGGACTGCCAAAGACAATGCCCAAAACCCTGTTGAAGCACTGAAGGTTACACCAGAAATTATACTTTGTAAATGCTGCGGAACTTGCTACCCAAGGAAGTTAGGCTGGACCCATCTCTTTTTTAAGTTACTAGTGGGCAGCCAAAACAGCACTGTTCCACATGTAGGGATGCCATAACCCGGTGGCCCCCATGACAAACCCACTTTTGGGGCCCCCTCCTGGTCCCGGTCCGGTTTGGCCCCTAGCCCCCGGTTCGGCCTTCCCCTGCCTCCTCCCCGCCGTCCTGCGCAGCTGTGCGCCACTCTCCCCGCCTGGCACACTGGCGTAGCCTAGAGAGCAGCTCTTCAGGATATCTGCCACTCAGAGCTTTTGCCCGCCCACGTTGGTATATATGTCTTGCAAGAGGCCTTTCTTTCCAGGTTACAGTGAGAAAAGAAAAAAAGGCCATCAGTCGTTCATGTTTCACTGGGAGTCTAAATGCCTCATCTTTTAAATGTCTACCGCGTCAGTATTCTTGTAATTCTTTATCACAGGATCATTTTTGAGGCCCTAAACACCTTTACTTGTAATATGCAAATTTCTCCCAAAGCTGACCAATGGGAAAGAAGCAATCAGCCCTCCATTTGGGTTGGTTTTCAATGGCTTGATGAAGGAAGAGATTTTGCTTTGGGGTTTGGGGTAGCAAAAGGCTGCAGAAATAGTTTGACACCCCCCCCTTAAACATCCATGGCTCAGTGTTATGGGATTCTGGGAATTGTAGTTTCTTGTGGCACCAGAGCTCTTTTGACAAAAGGAGGCTGAATGGTCCACAGAGGAGGTGTTGCCTGGGGGAGAGCCTACTAGCTATTAGTGAGGAGGCTCGATGATGAGGAAAAACAGGGGCTCCTCCTCCGGATGGTCCTGGCCACTTCCCTTGGCTCCCTCCTCCTCTCCTCCCCAGCCGAGTGACTTCCCATCACACCCTTGGCTTTTCTCCCCCCCCCCCCCCTGCACTTTGAGACCCCTTTAACTGCCAAAGCTCAATGCTCTGGAATTCTGGTGTCTGTGAGGCATTTGGCCTTCTCTGTCAGAGAGCTCTGGTGCCACAATAAACTACAATTCCCAGGATTCCATAGCACTGAGCCCTGGCAGTCCAAGCAGTGTGTTTTGGACACAGAGACCCTCCAAATGAATCCAGTCCCTAGCTTTTATATCTCTCACACACACTGCAGGAATAATAACCCACTTTGAGACTGCTTTAACTCAGTGCTAGGGAATCCTGGGAATGCTAGTGTTTGGGAGACATTGAGACTTCTCTGTCAGTGATGGCTCTGAGGCCACAATAGACTACAATTCCCAGGATTCCCCAGCACTGAGCAGTCTCAAACTGGACCATTTCCTCAGTGTGGATGCACCTGGGGAGGAATTCTGGGCACTGCAGTTCAACTACATTTGGAGGGTTATGGGACTCCCTGTCAGAGATAGCTCTGGGGCCACAGTGTACTACAATTCCCAGCACTAACCCAGGACAGTTAAGTCACTCTCAAACTGGATTATTTCCTCAGTGTGGATGCAGTTTTGGTGAGGAACTCTGGGCATTTCAGTCCAGCTATGTTTTATTTCTGCAGTGTATTTTGGACCAGAGACAAGGTGACCAGGCATCCTCCTCCTTTTCCAGGACATGTCCTCTTCTGTCAAATTTCAAAATGTCCTCCATTTGGATCATGGCTAAGAAGCATGGATTTATAATTACATGGGTGTTTTTAGCTTTTATTTTTAGCCATGTCCTACATTTTTTTGCTTGGGTGCCCTACATTTTGGGGTGAGGGCATTGGTCACCTTGGTCAGAGAGCTTTCCAGGGGTTAACTGCCATTCTGCTGTGGTGCTGGAACAAACCACCATTCCCAGAATTCCATAGCATTCAGCTAAGACAGTTAAAGTGGTCTCAAACCAGATTATTTCTCCAGTGTAGATGCAGCCCAAGCCTTTTGCCTCTCTTATGCCTGAGATTTCAAAGCCCATCCCTGGCACCACAACAAACTACAAATCCCAGGATTCCATAGGATGGAGTGATGAGAGTGAAAGCAGTGTGGCAGCAGCCTAAGTGTGCTTAATGCAGTTCTGAACATGGTGCACCTCTTGCCGACAGAGTCTCACAAGACTATTTTGTTTAACTACTTGTACCCATTAACTCCATTTCATGTCTTCTTTATTTAGTGGGGAGGAATACAGACAAAACAAGTCAAAATGAAGAAAAACCAAAGTCCCTTGACCAAGTATACACTTCTGAGAAGTATACTTGGTGAGACACCTGAAACCGAGGGCAAATCCACTTCTTGTTTAACCATGTTCTATATGCATAGCCATGTTAACCCATGTTCAGTGTTAAACCCAAAGGGTTTGATTGTGGAATAAGCCTCTGAAATATGCAAGAGGCAATGTTAAAATAAAGCCATGTTCAATGCCCAAATGTGCTGTTTGGAATGGGGAGAGGGGGGTGGCCAGAAAGGGAAGTACATTTCTGCGACTACTTTTCACAGTTTTTAAAGAGTATTTTAATGCATTTTAAAATATTTTATCTTTGAATTATTTTAATTGATTTTATTTGTTCATTATCTCAGAAGGCCTTGGAAGGCAATACAGAAATACTGTACTTAAATAAAAATAATAAATACTGTAGATGTAGTGCAGGATGATTTTGGGAGTTTGGAACTGCTGACTTTCCTGAGAGCCCAGAGTTTGGGGAAGTGAGTTCTTTGGGCAACAACTTGTAGAATCTCCTAGACAGCATGGTGACCATGTTGGTTATGGGATTCTGGGAAGGGAGTCCAAAAAACAACCTTTTTATGTTTTAAAAGTTGAGTGTGTGTGTGTGTGAGAGAGAGAGAGAGAGAGCACTCTTCCACAGCTCTCAGTGGTGCTGCAGTTCTATGTAAACTATAAGTCCTAAGTCCTTTTCTTTTTGCTTCTGCCATTTCTGTTTCACGTCGTAGTCTTCAGCTTCTCATTTTGATTATAAATTTTTGTCCCTTGAGGTAGGAGATGCTCCAGCTGGTCATTGATCTAGGAATAAAATCCACTGGCCCACAAATATAATTCACTAAACAGTAAACGTGGGCCTCCTCTTTGATGGAATTCTATTTGTTTGCCCCACCAGGCTGTCCAAACTGAGGTCCCATTTTGCCAGCTGTGACTCACAACAAAACAAAAGGAGGAAAAAAGGCTGTGTGTTGCAACCTGTTCATTTCCTAATTATGTATTCATGCTGAAGAAACAAGCAGGAATTACTCATTTAGAGAATGTCATTTCAGATTAATTGCCTCAACATTTCTCCTCTGCTGAGCTGCATTGGTCAATATGTTAACTGGCCACAAGGATTCATTACAATAATGAACGAACAATAGCTCTTGAGACTGCAGCAACTTTCTTCTTAAGCAACTGCCAGATGTTTTTTGCCAGGAGAAAATGTTGGAAATGGCACAGAGAAGATTTCCGGGGCCACAACCAGGAATGGACTAAAAGAGAAATCCCACATCACTTGCCATATCTACATACACAGATAAGATTAATGGGCATGGTCCAGCCAAAGGCCCAGTGATTCTAAGCCCCAGTGATTTCAAAGGGGAAGAAATGAAACATCAGCTTAAATCTTTCACATGGAAATCAATCATAGTGGTGTATTTGTGGTGTGTGTGTGTGTGCTGTGAGTGGAACAGCAAATGTACATAGCAACTGCCCACCTTCAGCAGACCATATGAAAAAAGGCACACATGTAGAGGCAATTGTAATTGTGCACATCTCTCACTCGGTATACATATCTTCCAGCAGGCCTTGAGGAATGTACCTATCTTGACAAAACTATCTACAGTATGCATCATGCCCAAGTATCTAGGCATGATGCACAATCTCTATTAGTCTTGGAGTATGTGCATATTGTGATAAGAGGCAAGATACATAATCTCCAACAAACCTTCTGGATTATGCATGTTTCAATAGACTTTTATAAATCATATTCAACTATCTTTACCCCTAACACACACATATCACTTATTGTATCCAACAGAATTGGCCCACAGTGATATAGTGAACTCCATAGATGAATAGACATTTGTATACTGAAGCCTCTCTTTTATTATTCTGACACTCTAACCACTAGGCAATACTACAACCCATCCTACCTATCCTTAATCAAGAATAAGAGTGTTTAAAATCTCAGCAGAAATATTTTGTTATGGCTCAGATATGACCAACATACAAATTGGTAACTAGATACCTAATGTGAAGTCGTAGGCTTTCATAGCTGGCATCCATAGTTTTTTGCAGGTCTTCCAGGCTCTGTGGCCATGTTCTAGAAGAATTTGTTTTTTTATGTTTTGCCAGCATCTGTAGCAAAACATTCAGAGAATGCTGGCATGAAAGATGACTGGATATGTAGGCATCATTTGATGGTTAATATAGAAAACAAATAAATTACATAATTGGAAACAAAGATGGAGAAGCTCCATTCTCTACAAAAGCAAGTTCAGGAGAAGATACCATGAACTGCTAATATCAAAAATTAGAGTAAAGATAAAGAAGAACACCAAACCGACCATCGTGCCAAAAAACAACCTGAAGAACAACTCATAGAATTTAAAGATAATGTAAAAGTAATTTGTACAATTAAGTCTAATTGACCCAGAGCCAGAGGAACTTTGAACTGTAGCCAGGAACGTTGTCAGGATGGAATGCAAAAAGACATTATCTGCAGCCAAAAAGAAAGAGAAGCCTCAATGGATGACAGATGAAATTCTTCAAGCAGTTAAGGATAAATGAGAAGTAAATGTAAAAGATGATAGAAATGGGACCTGAACACTACTGTTCAGTGACTTGGGTGCAGGGACAAAGAGAACTACTATAAACAATCAATACAGAAAAAAATAGAAGATGATAACAAAAAAATGTAGAACAAAAGACCTTTTTCACAAGATCCAAGAAATCAAAGGAAAAGGAAAACCAAGAGTAGGGATTGTATCCAATTAGCAAGGAAAACACTACCTAATTAAGAAGAAAGAAAAAGTCAGTGGAAACAATATACTGAAGACCTATGTAAAAACAATGAAAGAGGACAGATTAATTCAAGCAATAACTATTTGAAGACAAACCCACAATTTTAGAAAGTGAAGCAAAAGCTGCACTCAGAGCACTTGGGAGAAATGAATCACCAAGAACAGATGACATGCCAGTAGAGTTGTTTCAAGCTACAGAGACAAAATTCATTCAAATTCTAACTAAAATCTGGAAACAAATATGAAAAACAAACAATGGCCCATGAACTGGAAATGCTCAGTATACATTCAAGTTTCCAAGAAAAGTGACACCAAGGATAGTAGCAATGCATTAATCCTTCACGCAGGGATCATGCAGAGGAAAACTGCCTTACAGGCTTCAGTGAAGGAAGCCATGACCCTGAGTCTGCATGCAAGACCCCAGCAGGGCTGCTGATAACAGGGTGACTTGGAGGTCCCTCCTTCACAGGGTTGCCATAAAGCAAAGTGAACTTGAATGCAATTGATTATAATAACAAAGAAAGAACACAGGTAAGATAATATGTTTGGATCAGCTTCCCTTGATGTAGGCTTATGCAAGCATGTGATTTGCACAAACTCTATTTCTGAGGCAGGGTAACTATTTCTATCAGTAGAGCGAGTGCATTATTATTATTATTATTATTAACCTTTATTTATGAAGCGCTGTAAATTTGCATCTGGCAAATATTTTAAGCACAACCCATTTCTGCAGGGTGATTACTGGAAAAGAAGCCCCAATCACTGAAACTGTAAATCAGAACTAATGCCACAGAATATTTTAAATGCAGTTTTGATTGTTTTGAATGGACTCTGAAGTCAGCTGTGCAAACACCACTCCTTTATGGGACCAAAGCCAGACTCAAATACAGTTTGAATGGTTGCATTTTACAAATCCTTCAACATGTGGGAGGAATTATGAGAACAATAACAAGGAATTACTTTAACTTTTGGCTAGCAGTTTGTAAATGGTCTTCAGATATGGCTGATCTCAGAATGTTAATTCTGTAACCACTTTTATCTGAAAGTCTCAAAATGCATTTATTGTTCTCAGCATATTGTAGCTCTTGAAGCAGCCTATGGCCCTACAATAAATGGTAAAGCTAAAATATGAGAAAGTTTAGTAGGCGGATGGAGGCCACCCAAGGAGTGTTAGCTCAGCCAAGAATTATGATTTACAGGTCAACTCTGTGCCAACTCCATCTAGCAATGTTTCCCCACTTTTTTTTTTAAACTTTACAATTTGTAAGCATAGCCTTGAGTCAATGTTAATCAAATAAGAATCTCTCAGAAAATGTGCAAATATATCCATCTGCTTCAGATATCATGGGTAACCAGTGCAGTAATTTCAGAATGGCAGCATCTCTTTGTATCCAGCCACCTCTCCACTCCATGTTAATCATTGGAGTAGTTTCTCCCAACTGTTCCTAGATGATGTTGGTCTACAACTCACTAGCATGGTTAATAGTCAGGGATTCTGAGAGATGTAGTTCAACAACACCTGGAGATGTAGTTCAACAACACCAAAGTCCAGAAAGGAAGCATTGTAGGAGTAGCTGTATTTGAAAGAGGGAAAATCTTGGATTTATACAACTTTATGTCTTCAAAGTGTAGTGTAGAAATAACATTTGTAGATGAGGGGGAGGATTATGGTTGTAAGCTTTATAAATAAAGCTTTATAAATAAAGGTTAATAATAATAAGACTCTGATTTATGGGCCTTCAAGTGAGTGAACAGATCCATTCTATATATGTACACCAGTGGCTGCTGATGGTTTCCATGTCAGTGGGATGGTGAATCCATTCATTGTTTTAAACTGAACTGTACAAAGTGCTGAACCCTGTTCTATAAATCAGCTTAGCACCTTGAACTGTTATTTTAAAGTTCAGAATAAAACACAGAGCAAATCTGCCATTCTGCTAACATGGAAGCCACCATCTGCCACCGGTGTACAAAATGCAGGGTGCCATTCCATACAGCAGTGGTTCCCAACCTGTGGGTCGGGACCCCTTTGGGGGCCGAATGACCCTTTCATGGGGGTCACCTAAGACCATTGGAAAACACTTATTTAATTACAGTTATGAAGTAGCAACGAAAATAATTTCATGGGTTGGGTCACCACAACATGAGGAACTGTATTAAAGGGTCGCGGCATTAGGAAGGTTGGGAACCACTGCCATACAGAGAGCCTATTCATATACAATTTACATGCATGAAGAAACTGTTCAGCTGGAATATGTCCAGAGGAGGACAACCAAAAAGATAAAAGGTCTGGAAATCATGCCCTATGAGGAGTGACTTAGGGAGCTGGGTATGTTCAGTCTGGGGAAAAGGAAATTAAGGGGTGATATGACAGCCATGTTTAGATATTTGAAGGGATATCATATTGAGGATGGAGTGAGTTTGTTTTCTGCCGCTCCAGAGACTAGAACACAGAGCAATGGATTCAAGCTACAGGAAAAGAGATTCCACCTAAACGTTAGAAATAACTTCTTGAAGATAAGAGCTGTTTGACAGTGGAGTGTGGTGGGGTCTCCTCCTTTGGAGGTTTTCAAAGAGAGGCTGCATAGTCATCTGTTTGGAGTGTTTTAACTGTATATTCTTCCATGGAAGGGGGTTGGACTGGATGACCGTTGTGGTCTTTTCCAGATCTATGATTCTAGCCATGCTGGGTAAAAGATTTTGGGAGTTCTAGACCAAGAAAAATAATTTGTTCATATTCGAATTAAGATAATCTTTGTGCCTTGTCAGGGGACCCCTCTTATGTTTCTTTTTTGTGGGACTTTTAACAGTAGCATCTGCCAGTATTCCAAATGAGTCTTACATTTTACTGGCATTTCATGTCCCAAACAAATATTAAATCCACAATAGCCATGTGTCTTCCCTGCAGGCTTTCACCTAAGAAGTACAACTGTCCCTTTGTGGATGGTTTTGGGTTTTGTTTTCCGTGATTGTATGGTAATGTTTGCAAATGCTTTAGCCAAATAAAAGCAACTCTGTTTGCTTTTCACAGAGAATGGCTCTAGATGTGTCACAGAGCAGACATAAAGTGACATTTGTATTTCTGGGTGTGTTTGTAGATTAATCTAATTAAAGACTGAAAAGATGGAGTTCTGCAGTGGTGTTTAATCTGGAGTGAATAGTTTCCCAACTGTGGTGTGCTTAGCCTCACAAAAGCTAATCAGCCATCCCTTCCCATATCAGCAGGTGAGAGCCTTAGCAAATGTGGTGATCACACATAACAAAAAGTTCACACAGCAAGTCATACCTGTGTTTAACTAAGCAGAGTGCTTTTCAATTACACAGAACTCTTCTTCAGAAATATGTTCAAGAACAAAAATTGAAAAATCATGGTATGTGTTCAGAGTTAGGGTTATCACATTTTAAAAAATATTCATGTTTAAAATGTTTAATTTGAATCAGTGCTCAAATCATAGAATCCTAGAGTTGGAAGAGCCCACAAGGGCCATCCAGTCCAACCCCCTGCCATGCAGGAACTCACAACCAACGCACCCCTGACAGATGCCCATCCAGCCTCTGTTTAAATGCGGCATATGTGAAGAATATTCCTCTGAGTATGTGTGCCAAGTGTCTCCATGCAATACTGAGCAAGTAGATATTTGGAAAAGGAGCAGGTAGCCCACAGGAGAAGATGTGGCTTGCAAGGAGAGGTGAACACCAGCATTTCCTTTTCTGTTCTCTAATTTCTTTATAAATTCATGACTGAGTAAACCTGCAACGAAGTATACCCTTTTTGCTTATTGTCATTTGTGAGCACTATTGATAACACAAATGTTGTTTTATATGCCATAGATTATGGTTAGCTGCACTCGCAACTTTGTCCCAGGGCAGCAATAGGAATTGTTTCTATAAAATAAACATATCTGGTAAAAAGTTGTGGCCCTCCCTAGGCGTATAAGTGCTGTAAAGGTCGATGGAGGAAGCAGTTGTCTGAGCTTGATACAAAAATATTATTTTGCACTACAATTGCCAGAATCCTGGGAGTCGTAGTGCATAAAATTATTTTTTCCAAGCTCTGTAGGGCTTCCCTAGACTTAAAGGTAGGTCCCTTGGGTGCAAGGACTTTTATTCTGTGCTCTCTGACTGCTTTTGTTTCTCTGATGGTCAATCACCTTGGACACAGTGAAGCATGGCCTCTTTCAAGATCCTTCCCTGCGGCCTGTAATTGGAGACCAGAGGCTTTCTGAATCCAGACAACCACCCAGGCCTTAGCTTGGCCAAAACTGCACGTCGCCCATGTCAAAAGCTATTTGTATAAAAACAGCTGCCTGCAGTGACTTCATGAAGAGAACACAGTCCCCTGCCCCCTCGGGCCACATGAGTCACAAGAGCCACCATTATCAGTGTCATTGGCCTCTTGGGAATTTTGTCACAGTTTCAGTGCCCTGGGAGTTTCTCACCTCATGTCTCTGCATTCATAAGAGCTGGCTCAGGAAGATGTGAAAATTTCTTTCCTCAAGTACCTTTGCATTCATCCCATCAAATGGTGACAAAAGAAACAGTGTCCTAGAGTTCTTGAAATCTATGGCGTCAGAATTTAGCATGCAAAAGTATTTAAATTTTAAAAGGATTAAAAAAATTTAGCATGAGATGGTTACTTCGCCACTGGTTAAGTATGTGAACCAGGAATTGTCTATTTAACTCTCAGTTGTGCCCTGCACTAGGCTTGTCCACTTGCAATATGTCAAAATAATAGTTGCCTATCATACCAGGCTGTTGTAAGGGTTGCTGAGACCACACAAATGTATGAAATGTGTTTCATTATATGCTAAATATGACTAACATAAGTAAAACATAATTCAAATTAATCTAACTTCAACCATAAAAGTAGCCCATTTTTAAAAAACAAAACAAAAAACACTAATTCAAGATGGCCATGTGTCCCTTTGTTTGTTTGAAAAGAGGAAAAGTTGTCAGTACCACCCTCTGTTTGATGCTTTGTTTGAAGTGTGGTCCAGTTCAAAATTGGTTAGTAAAAACATTCAGAGCCATCATAAGCAAGAACAGAGGCCTCAATGATGCTTTTTTGCAGTTAGTGTCTGAGCAGCACGTTCAGCAGACACAAAGTTTACTTGGATACAGCCTTCCCAGCAATGGTTAGATATAAATGACAGCTTTTATTTCTACCTTTGCATCTAACATTAAAATTAGCCCATGCAAATACTATGCAAATCTGCATCTGCCTTTGTTCTGTTTTGGGGTGCTGCATTTCCTCCTGTTAGTAATGAGTATGTAGTACCTCACTGTAGATCACATCCTAAAGATCTCTTTCAAACAACCCAGTTTGGTTCTTGAGCATTCAGTTTTACATCTCTCAGAAATGGGGGGGGGGGGGGGGGGGGAAGAGAGAAATGAAGCAAAATGACTCAATATCCCTCTTTTTGAGCTTCCTGTGCAATATCCAAAGGACGTGTCAGGTTTCCAAAAGTCTCTTTGTGGCCTAGCCATGAATCTGAACCTGCAAATTTCCACATGGGGAGGGGGGAGGAAAGGAGCACATTTGTGAATTTCATGCAGCCTTAAGGCTTGTCACTGCAATAGCCATCGCAAAAATTAACAGCTTTAAAAATATTTTAGACAACACTGTAGAAAGATGCATACATTGTACAAAGATGCAATTGAAGCATTCTGTTAGATTGGAAGACTAAAAACATTCTGTGGGCAGTCCTTTTGGTGTAAGAAACATTTGAATGGAATGGTTCAAGTGAATATCCCAGGCTCTAGTTAAGGGCTTTAAAAAAAGTGAGCCTAGCAGGCTAATTTCCCTCTCTGTTATAATGATTATATTGGCTTGTGGTGTCCAGTTCAAACTATGACTCTTCTTAGAACAGGCCTTGGAAAATATTTCCACATCTGTATAGAACATAACCTCTCTTGTCATGTGCATACAACCATATGTACAGGCTGATTATTACTAATCCACACTTCCCTAAACTGGTACCTTCCTGATGTGTGTAACTAAAGCACCCATCATCAACAGACATTGGACACATCCAGAGGGCATCAAGTTAGGGAAAGGTGTTTTTCTTTCTGTCAATTAGTGTAATCTTCTATTTTTAAAAGACTCTTCTTGTATGTTATGTTATGTTGTTAAGCTGTTTTGTTATGTTATCCTCTCATTACCCCATGGAACTCAGGGTGGCATATACTGTCCTGACCCAAAATCAATATCTTTCTTCACTATGGAATTAAACTGAGCCAGTCTTCACTCAGTGTTAGAGAATGTGAGAAATAGTAGTATATCTCACAGGTAGAGTAATTAATACAAGCAGATGATGAGTAACCACCAGTTCCACACCACCAACAACAACATCACATACAGGCATCGTCTTTGTTGTAAAAAAAATATAAGAATTAATTTTTCTTAAAAATACTAAATGTTCTATAATCTCATGGTGAGATGCTCTGTAACATGTGCTCTTGAAACATGGAAAAAGGAGGGAGGACAAACGGAGGTCAAACAAACTATTGCAGACTAACTCAAGCAGAGAGAGAGAAGATATAGCTAAGATCTACAGGAAATGACACAAATGCATGCTATTCCTAAATTGCTAAAGTGGCATGCAAACCAGCAACTTCTGAGTATAACCTTACTAACCTTTAACAATCCTTTTCAAAGCATCTCAGGAACTGCAAGTACTGTATAGCAAGTAGATAGGGGAATATAGCTTTCTGGAGGAGGAATCAAAGTATCACACCAAACTACAAATCCCAGGACTCCTTAGAATGGTGCTATGATAGTTAAAAGAGTGGTAAAACAGATGTTAGCAGTGTAGTGCAGGAACACATTTACTATAGGATTGATCTGATAATGTATTAAAATTAGATCAGTGGCTCAGTGGGTAACCTTGGTCCAAACTCTTTCAGACTAAACTACTTTGTAAAGTTGATATAGGTATACAATGGGGTGGGGGTGGGGGGGATATGTATCAGTTTGAGCTCCTTGGGAAAAAATGAAAGACTCATGGTAGGGAACTTAACAAGGAATGAACGATCTCATTGTACTTCTAATTTACTATGGAAAATTGAAGCCATGTATTCATTTGAAATACTGTGAGCCATAAATAACTGAATGAAATTTTTCTTTATGGCACATAAAATAACCATTATTTACTATCAGTGAGAGAGCTTCAGGCAGAATAGGACAGTAATATTAAGATGCTGGACATGATCAAACATACTTACTTTGTCGGCTGCCTTTGTTTGATGTACTCTTCTTAATATATTTTCATTAATTTGACTGAAGATGACTTTTGCACTGCCAGGAACCAAGAAAAGAAGAATCTTCCATACTTCCCTCCAAAATCCAACCTGCTTTCAGGAGCAGGGAGAGAGGTAAAAAACCCTTCTCCTTTCTTTTCCCCATGGCTCCCTGCTACTGCTATTTGGCAGAGAAGGAAGGAGGGACTTGGGGCTGGGTTGGCACTCTAGTGCAAGATATATCTCCAAATGGGCCAAAAGTGCCTACAGGTTGTAGCATTTGTTGCTGCAATCTTCAGAGTTTTCAAAAATATCCAAATAAAATTTCTGTTGTACCAGACCATTTTCTGGCAATTTCTAGCACCAGCTGCAACATTTTTTATTCACCCTTGGTAGATTTCTTTTTAATTCTCTGACATATATGAACTATAAAGCACCCTTTTTTTCTGTCTTGCTTTAAAAAAAGGAGTTTGAGTTATAGAGCATCAGTGGGAGCCAGCGTGGTATACTGGTTTCAGTGTAGGGCTAGGACAAGGAGACCAGAGATCAAATCCTTGCTCAGCCATGGAAATCCACTAGGTGACCTGGGGCAACTCGCACTCTCTCAGCCTCAGAGGGAGGCAAGGGTAATCCCCCCTGAAAAAAATTTGGCAAGAAAACCACCTTGATAAATTTGCCTAAGGGTTGAAGGCACACAACAAATTCTTCAGCACATTACATGCACCCTGACATTAAAGAATTAGTTTAAGAAACTGAGACAAGAAAATTTCCCTACAGCTCAGCAAATTACAAACATCCCCAAAAATAAATGGAATGAGTAGACACAGAGACAACCGCAATAGCAAAATCTTGTAAAATGCAAGGAGCTATACTGTGAGAAGTCACACTTCTTTTATTTCATAGATAAACCAGTTTGACACCACTTTACGTGCCATGGCTCAGTGCTATGGAATTCTGGGAATTGTTGTTCGTTGTGTCACCAGAGCTCTCTGACAGAGAAGACAAAATGTCTCCCAAGCTACAGTTTCCAGAATTCCATAGCATTGAGCCATGGCAGTCAAAGTGGTGTCAAGCTGGTTTATTTCTGTAGTGTGGATGCAGCCTTTGTCCTAAAAAAGATGGAGATTGTGCCTGTCTTATCCCAGGTCTACGAACACAAATGCACATATTTTCATACATCTGTGATGTCCTGCTCAGTGGCTGGAAAACAATTACTTCTTTTGCTTTACAGTTAAAATAAATAAAAAATAAATTGTTTATTTATTAACCACTTTTCCCAAGATCAAAGGGGTGTACAAGTGTCAGTAAAGACAGTCAGTAAAAACAGTACCACAATTCACATATTAAAAATACACATTAAGACGAATAAAATAAATTGTTTTTATTTCAGTTCCCAGAATCCTCTAACCACCACCCAGATTCTAGAATGCTGGCTGAGGAATTCTGGGAGTAGTAGTTCAAAAAATGTAACTTTACACAACCCTGGCTTCTGACCCTTATATTATATACAGTGCCTCTGTAAAATGTTAGAAGACTCTCCTTCATGTGAAATCTACATAGGAGGACATTGTGTGAAGAATGTATCATTACTGGAAAATTTGACTGACTAGACACAGCTCTCTCAGCTAAGCTGACTTGGGATCAAAATGTAAGCTCTCTTTTATCCCCCCTGGATGAGGTCCTAATGGGTCCTAACTGGGACCATCCCCTTTGTGGACTGCATGAAGCATCCGGAGAGAAAATTTACCCTGCATTTCTTGTTGGAGTTGGCTCTGACGTATGGCAGCCCTAAGGCAAATATCATGGGGTTTTCTTGGCAAGATTTATTCAAAGTGGGGTTGCCTTTGCCTTCCTCTGAGGCTGAGAGAATGTGACTTGCCCGTGGCCACCCAATGGATTTCCAGAACCAAGAGGAAATTCGAACCCTGGTCTCCAGAGTCCAACACTCAAACCACTACACCACATTGGCTCTCACCCTACATTTCTCCATCCAGTATAAAAACTGAATCACAAAGTGAATTTATGGACGTTACAGCAGTGTTCTTCATTGGAAGGAGACGTTTTTGTTAATATTTAATGAAGGATGAAGTGATTCAGGAACTCCATTTCAACTGTTTCCTAAATGTTTCTTCCCCCCCCCCCCCTTTGCCAATGCAGCAACAACAGAAGCTGTTTAGGAATACTGAACTATACAGATAGAAGGCTGTGTAAGTGTAATGGATACAGGTATACCTCAAGTAACAAAATAAAGGTATTTCTGGGCATTGTTTCTTTAACAAGAAACTTTGGCGGGTTACAGACCGCCAAAAAATACGTATTCCATACGTATTAGGGTTAGGAAGGGGCGGTGCTTCCGCACCCCCCTAACCCTAGTACGTATGGAATACGTACAAAATTGCAGCGCCCTGTTCATACGTCTTTACGTCTTGGACGCATAGCATCCAGACATGTCGCGGCGCCTATGATGTCGCGAATGCGCCAGCTGTGCCTCGCGACATCATAGAGGCGCCGCAAGAAGGAGCTCCATTTTGGAGCTCCTTTTTTGCTCCGTGCGGGAGCCGCGCGGTGTGGCTGCTACGGCTCCCTTACGGAGCAAGCGGCGGCGGCAGACCACTGTAAAGTGGCGGTCTGTAACCCGCCTTTGTCACCAGAGGCAGAAATAACAGGGAAGGAAAAGGGATAGATTCCTATACCACAAAGAAAGAAAAGCAATTCAATATGTTTCAGCAAACTTTTTATCCAACAGTAACGATATACACATGTGAGAATGGAGGGGAGGAGGGTAACCTTGTAGCCACCACTTGAAGGCATCCAAAATGCATCCAGGAATAATTTTTTCTTTCTTTCACCAGCCTCCACTTTTTTCTAATGATTTCCATTTTGGTCACCAAACCTCTAAGGGTTTTTAACACACTGGGAGTAACTGGAGAGGCAGGCTTGTCTGCTGTCACCTTTTATCTATTTTGCTATGCATGTTCAGTATGACATTTTGTAGTTAGTTGCTATTTAACTTGCCTTTGTAGCCAGGCACACACGGCTACAGTAACATCAGCAATAGTAGGTTACCATTTCTTTCCAGCTCAGGCTTTATTGCATTACAATTGCAATTTGGCAATGAAAGCCTGTGTTGTTCCAGCTCTCTTGCATCATCTTCTTACTTTCGATACTGGTGGAAAATGTACAGCTAGACAGAGGAGAAGGAGAAGGATCGGGAGCTGGGTGGGCATACAAAGAGTTCGTAAAACAGAGCTTCCCTGTCAGTGGTGGTATTAACTGAGGTATGCCTATATATTGTTCTTTCATTTCTTAAATGGTATGTTTAATCACAAATATTCCTAGGAGACACAGGCTTCAGGGCTTTCAAGAGAAAGCTGACATCCTTCAAATAATGTGAAATAAACAATGTTGATGCATTGCTTCCAAGGGACAAAAGGCCCTTGCCATTTCCTTCTTAAAGAAAATTTCTAAGAAATCCTGCTCTAGACTGATAAAGTGGGGGGACATGAAAGCTCTAAAGTTTAAAAGTATAACATGTAAGAGTGCCGAAAAGATTTTGTTGAAACATTGTAGTTCAGAGACAAAATAAATGCCTGGATGAACTTAATTCAGTTCCTGGCATCCTCAGTAACAGATAATTTGCTATTTTGAGTGGAACAAAGGAATATGCAATCCTGGACTTGTTTCTAACCAAGAGGGAGGCGTTGGTCACTGGAATCGAAATAGCCAGAACTTTAGAGGGAAGTGACCATGTAATGCTAGAATTCCCAACTGTGGGACAGGCCAAAGCAAATTATAGTCAAACACAGACCTTGGATTTAATGAAAGCTGATTTTATTAAGTTCATACTGGGCAGAATCCCATGTCTAGACATGCTAAAGGGGGAAAATAACACCCAGCAAGAGTGGGAGTTCTTAAAGAGTTGCAAAAAGCACAATCACAAACAATCCCAAAATGAAAAATGGGAGCAAATGATTTGGACTAGAGATAAAGGTTTATAGATTTTCAGTTGATTTTTCACATGTTTATCTATACTTTGCCCATTTCCCACTAAACTTCAGGTTACTCATTGGAATAATATGAAGGGTTATACCATTCTATTATGACACAGCGTGTGTATGTGTGTATCCCACACACACACACTTAATATATACAATGGACCCTTGGTATCCATTGGGGTTTCGTTCCAGGACCTCCCAGGGATAGCAAAATCTGTGGATGTTCAACTACCATTGTATACAATGGCATAATAAAATGTGTCTTTTATATGAAATGGCAGAATCAAGGCTTGCTTTTTGGATTTAAATATATATATATTTTCAGGCCATGGATGGCTGAATCCATGGATACAGAATCCATGGATACAGAGGGCTGACTGTATGGTATCATTGTAATAGCCTGTGTAACCAATGCAGCATCATGTTAAATCAATCAAAATGTTAGGTTTCATTTGCCATGCTGAATCCATGATGCACCAATGGCTGTGAAATGGCCTAATTGTTGCATTTTCAAGAATTGCTGTCTAATTATCAAAATATTATTATCAGAACAACCTTAATTTCAATTAGCAATAAAGCTTCAGCATGAAGCATGTCCCGATTATTTGGGGATTATAATGAAGTGTTTCTCTTCATCTCACAGCAAGTGTAGCAGTACAGCATATTTTCCCCCTTGGGAAGAGATCAGCAATAAGATCTGAATGTGGCAGATGTTTGTCATCTTTGCTAATGATCATTGGGAGGCACTTGCATACCACAGAGATGAGCAGAGAATTAAACTCTAAATGAAAGTTTTCAAAATAGTCTGCTAGGTTCAACATGGGCTTCCTTCAGTTTGAAAATAGTTCACATGCTGAATTTTTCATGGGTGTCTTTGGCATGGGAGGAAAATAGGACTCCCCCTGCTTTGCAAAATGTAACACACACCAGTATATTTGAATTAAAAATATCACAATAAAATAATTCCATGAGCAAAAATAAAAATGTTCCATGGTGTTTAAAAAAATACTACCACAAGAGTCTTTGGCACATTACAGACAGGCATAAGGGGCATACTCAGGACGTCCTAGGTTTAAAAAGGGGCGTCACTTCTTGAAGCCCCCAAGCCTAATACGTCCTGAGGGCGTAGAAGATGGCAGTGCCCCATCTACATGGGGGCCACCATGATGGTGTCACGAATGCGCCACCTCCAAATGAGGCGGCGCGGACGTGATGCTGTTGCGCCGCACGAGGGGGCTTAGTGCACCCTTTCATAGAATCATAGAATTGGAAGAGACCACAAGGGCCATCCAGTCCAACCCCCTGCCATGCAGGAAATCACAATCAAAGCATCCCTGACAGATGGCCATCTAGCCTCTGCTTGAAGACCTCTAAGGAAGGAGACTCGAGTTTGTTCCACCGTCGAACAGCCCTTACTGTCAGGAAGTTCCTCCTAATGTTGAGGTGGAATCTCTTTTCTGCAGCTTGCATCCATTGCTCCGGGTCCTAGTCTCTGGAGCAGCAGAAAACAAGCTTGCTCCCTCCTCAATATGACATCCCTTCAAATATTTAAACAGGGCTATCATATCACCTCTTAACCTTCTCTTTTCCAGGCTAAACTTCCCCAGCTCCCTGAGTTGTTCCTCATAGGGCAAGGTTTCCAGACCTTTCACCATTTTAGTCAACCTCCTTTGAACACACTCCAGTTTCTCAATGTCCTTTTTGAATTGTGGCGCCCAGAACTGGACACAATATTCCAGGTGGGGCCTGACCAGAGCAGAATATAGTGGCACTATTACTTCCCTTGATCTAGACACTATACTTCTACTGATGCAGCCTAAAATCGCATTGGCCTTATTGGCTGCCGCATCGCACTGTTGACTCATGTTCAACTTGTGGTCTACTTGGACTCCTAGATCCCTTTCACATGCTGTCTCCTTAAGCCAGGTGTCCCCCATCCTATATCTGTGCATTTCATTTTTTCACCCTTACATTTCTTCCTGTTGAAGTTCATTTTGTTAGCTGTGGCCCAGCTTTCTAGTCTATTTAGGTCATTTTGAATTTTGATCCTGTCCTCTGGAGTATTAGCTATTCCTCCTAATTTGGTGTCATTTGAAAATTTGATAAGTATTCCCCCAATTTTTTCCTCCAAGTCATTAATAAAGATGTTGAACAGTACTGGGCCCAGGACAGAGCCCTGTGGAAGACCACTGGTTACTTCTCTCCAGGATGAAAAGGTGCCATTGTTAAGCACCCTGGTCAACCAATTACAAATCCACGTAACAGTTGCCTTGTCTAGCCCACATTTTACAAGCTTGTTTGCAAGAATGTCATGGGGAACCCTGTCAAAGGCCTTACTGAAATCAAGATATACTATATCCACAGCATTCCCTTCATCTACCAAGCTAGTAATTTTATCAAAGAAAGAGATCAGATTTGTATGGCCTGATTTGTTTCTCTGAAACCTATGTTAACTTTTTGTGATTATGGAATTGCTTTTTAGATGTTCACAGACTCTCTGTTTAATGATCTGCTCTAGAATCTTTCCTGGTATTGATGTCAGGCTAACTGGACGATAATTGTTGGGATCCTCTTTCTTCCCCTTTTTGAAGATGGGGACAACGTTTGCCCTCCTCCAGTCTGCTGGGACTTCTGTTCTCCAGGAGTTTTCAAAGATTATTGCCAATGGCTCCGATATTACATTTGCCAGTTCTTTTAATACCCTTGGATGTAGTTCATCTGGTCCTGGCAACTTAAATTCATTTAGATTTCGTCGGCGATGGAGCTCCGAAACGGAGCTCCTGCCTGGTCTTGCATTGCAGGGCGCAGCCTTTAGATGGCTGCGCCCAGCGACGCAAGGGAGAAAGGGGCCAAGCGCCCCCTTTCTCCTCCCCGCCGCCGCGGTGTGTCCTTGGGGATTGAACCCCCAAGGACACCCCTTTCCAGGCCTCGAGGAAGTGGCCTTTTGCCACTTCCCTGCAGCCTGGAAAGCGGCGGATCGGGGCCTCAGCGGCTGCCGCTCTGGCCACTGAGGTCCCAATCTGGCGGGGAAAGAGGTGGGTGCAGGCCGCCGCTTTTCAGCGATCTGTAACGCCCCTTTGTTACCTGAGATATGCCTTTAAATACTATGACCAAGCCCTGTATGAGTAATGGATTAAGGAAGTTGTTATGTTTAGGTTGTAGAAGAGAAGGCTGAGAGGTGGGATGATTTAAATACCTGAAGGGATGTCATGTAAAAGATGAAGCAAACTTGATTTCTGTTACTCTAGACAATAGAACACAAACCAGTGGATTCAAAATACAAAAAAAAAAGAAAGAAAGAAAGAGAAAAGAAAAAAAGAAAGAAAGAGAAAAGAAAAAAAGAAAGAGATAGTCCACCTAAACATTGATGTTAACTTTTTGACTGTGGAATAGACTGCCTCAGAAAGCAGTGGATTCTCCTTCAGATGTATTTAAACAGAGACTGAATGGTCAAGTCTCAGGAGTGATTTAGCTATTGGTTCCTGCATGAAAGGAGGTTGGACTAAGTGGCCCCTGAGGTTCCTTCCAGCTCTATGATTCTATAATTTAAAAAAACAAAAACAAAAAACACACACTAATTTAAATGCAACCACCAAGGAACATAAATTCATGTTTTTAAAAGGTCTGATTTCCTTCCAAAAGATTCTTTAACTTTGGTTTAACTGCAATAAATTTATTATTCAGCCCCTCAGATGCCTGCCAACATCTTCAACTTTGAGAGGATGGGATTGTGCAACAGTAACACCACCAAAGGGTTTTTTAGGAGCATATGATATCATCCCTCCAAGGAGCCTGGCTAGTAAAATCTGCCTTGCCGGAAGACTGCAGAAGTTGGTCATCATCTCATCTCTGTCCTACACCATAACTAGAAATAGTAACATCATGACATAGCCAGAGCAGCAATAAAATTCATCTGGTGTATGCCTCCAACTAGTTTATATACAATTATGTCTTGAAGAATCTCTTAAAATGAATAAACAAGAGATGTATGGTGGCCTATGAAGATACCATGTACAATAAACTATATTCAACCCAGGACATTCCCAATCCCTTTTAAAAGAAATGAGAGATAGAGCCAGCATGGCGTAGTGGTTTGAGCATTGAACTAGGACTCTGGAGACCAGGGTTTGAATTCTGCCTCAGCCATGTAAACCTACTGGGTGACCTTGAACAAATCACATTCTCTCAGCCTCTGAGGATTCAATGGCAAACCTCCTTTGAAGAAACTTGCCAGGAAAACCCCATGACAGGGTTGCCATACATCAGAAGTGACATGAAGGCAAACAACAACAATGCAAATGTACATAGCCTTGACCTGAACTGTATATTTATTTTTAATCTTCTGTAATGCTCTTCATCACCAAAGGCAATCCCACAGCATTTACACAAGAAAAGACAGAAATGGTGTTCAGTCCTCCTACACAAATCGTATCCAACAAGAGCAATCTTCGTGCTGCAATGTTTTGTTGCAGGTCACACTGGTAAGAATTATGATTAGAAATCTTTTTCATTCTACAGCCTTTCCTGACATGTATGTGCAACATTTACCAAGGGATTTACTTTTCCCTGACTTATCTTCAGGAATCAAATCTGTTTTGTTTTCCAGCTAGAAAATAAGGAAAACCTTTGGCTAATTGCTTTGGTCCCCAGATCAACATTCTTTTTGTTCACAGAGCAGATACTATTTATCCATGCCCCTAATTCAGCCTGTGGCTATAGTGTGAATAAGAAACAGGGAAACATACAAACACACACATGCAATGCTGAACAGAAAATAATGGGCATGTGAATTCAACCATGGTGTTAAATTACCTTGCAGGGGCCATATCTGGTCTTTCTACAGCTGGAGTGGAAATTGTGGGACTCCTGGGGCCTTTTGATGTAGTACCTTTGAGGTCCCTCAAACCTCCATTACACAAGAAAATATTTTGGCCAAATATTGGGAAGAATCACATCTCTAGAGTCTGCAGAGAACATGATTTTCCATTTAAATGTTTGGGATCTTCCACCTTCAGCTTCCCCAATACCTTCTTCAGACCCCAAACAGCACTTTTTGAAAACCAGAAGATGACTTCCAGTTTTGTAACATTGGGAGGGTGTGGCTTGCAGAAGGAAATGGTACCCAAACCTCATCCCCACCCCATGGTTGCTTATTCTTCTTCTGTAGTATGTAGTGTTTAATGGCATTGTGATATTTTATAATAAGGATGTAAATTGTTGACTATTTCCAATTTGCATGCAGTTTTCACCCAGTATTTGCACATGTTATTCTCAGAAAACTGTTCTGCACAAAAATACATGTTGGGGGCTGTTTCTATACAAAAATGGTTTCGAGAAACAGAAGTGTTTTTGTGTGTCAAAATTGTTTATTTCTTTTGACAAAACCCACATTTTTGCTGCAGAAACATATTTTTGGGAAATGTATTTTTTAAGCCGAGATAACACAATCTTTGTAGAAAACACCATTTTGCACAAAAAGTAGTGTTTCCAGAAATACCCGTGAGAGTGTGTGCATATGTGTGTGTGCAAAAAACTGTGGGTTTTCCAAAAAACACAATTGTGTAACAAAAATATGTTTTCAGGAAACAAAGTATTTGCATGATAAAAAAATAGGGGGGTTTTCGCCAGAAGTAAAAAAATTACCACACTGGAGGGTTCAACGATTCAAATCGGCAACCTTGCGCATGCTCAGTGGGGCTCTGGATGCTGTCCTCCTTCCCTGCCCTTTAGCTGTCATCCTTCATCGGGATGAAGGAGCAGTCAGGGGATGTTGGGATAGATGTCAGTTTGGCAGAGAGGGTGAGATGGAGATGCAGGAGCAGTCGGGGGATGATGGGATAGGTTGCTGGGGGTCACTGGGGCCAGGATTGGGATGCAGGAGAAGGCAAGGGATGATGGGATAGGTTGCTGGGGGTCGCTGGAGCCAGGATCGGGAGGCAGCAGAAGGCAGGGGATGATGGGATAGGTCGCTGGGGGTCACTGGAGCCAGGATCGGGAGGCAGCAGAAGGCATGGGATGATGGGATAGGTCGCTAGAGCCAGGATTGGGATGCAGCAGCAGGCAGGGGATGATGGGATAGGTCTCTGGGGGTCGCTGGAGCCAGGATCGGGAGGCAGGAGAAGGGAGAGGATGATGGGATGGGTGGCAGAGGGGGCGAGATGGAGTGAAGGAGGAGGAGGGGAATGATGGAGAAGGATGCAGGGGGCCAAGGGGGGTGACATCGGAGTGGTTTTCCACACCAGACCAATTTGAAGTGAAATCGAAGTGAGCTTGCATGCGAATTCTGTGAATTCACTTTTTTTCTGAATTCATCAAAATGAGGGGTCACTTTGGAATCACTGCGGAAGCCCCACGGAAGGAGCGCCCATGGAAAGGAATGGTGTCTGATAACACATTCACGTTATGATGTGAATGTGCATTGTTGGAAGCACAGTCACGTCGTAACTGACCTGCAAAAGCTCTAAAAATCTCTGTGTGATAAACTTCTGTGTTCCTGAGCAGATTTTATGAGCAATAAGGAAGCTCAGTAAGGAAAAATAACAACAAACATTATTTTCATCTCTACTGCATAGAACTATCTCTGTGTCTTCAGTATAAGTTGAGTTATCCATGCAGACAAAGTGTCTTCACCCAATTTCATCTCACCTTGCCTGATTGCCTAAGTGAGCATCCCCCACTGATTGTTTAGAAGAGGGAAGCAAACAGTAAATGACATCAGGGCTTCCCTTATCCAACTGGTTACTTGCAGAGTGACCCCCAGCTCTCTCTGTGCAATTACTGAATTGCTAATAAATGAGCCTTTTACTTAGCTAATGAGGCTGCATGTGGCCAAGACTGACCCAGCACGGACTAATCTTTATCAGCTGCAGCTAGAAGGATTGGGTGGGGGTTGGGCAAGCAGAAGAAAAAGAATATCAAGTTGCCCATGCAAAGCTTCTAATGGAGGAATTTAAATGCTGGAATACAAGACAGCCATCTTGTAGAGACAGACTCTTTCCTCCTTTTAATATTGTATTAAGTACCTACCTTTCTTTCATTTATCTTAAATATATGAATACAATGTGCTGTGTAGGGTACATTTCAGAGGAAGGAATGGCGCACACATGCTTGCACACATACTTGCAGCTGGAAAGCAGAACATAATAGGAGAAGAAGTAAAGAGCAATGATATATACTTCTTGTTCTAATTATGGCAAGAGAGTATGATGTAGTGGTTTGAATGTCGGACTACAACTCTTGAGACCAGAGTTCAAATTCCCACCTAGCCATAAAGACCTAGGGGGTAACTTTGGGCAAGTCACACTCCCTCAACCTCAGAGGAAGACAATAGCAAAACTTCTCTGCACAAGTCTGGCAAGAAAACTCGCCTTAGGGTTGCCATAAATTAAAAAGGACTTGAAGGCCCACCGCAACAAGAAGAATTCTAGCTGTTGCATTTCACACAGAGAGAGTGTCTGTGTAGTGGTTAGAGCTAGACTGGTACTTATGAGACCCAGGTTAAAATCTGTCATCACCATAAAGCTGCTTGGGTAGCTTTGGACCAGTTTTTGTTTCTCTCTGTCTCTCTCTCTCTCTTAGTCTAACCCTATCTCATAGGCTTATTGTTAAGATAAAGTGAGAAAGATTGGAGCCATATATTCTACTTTGAATTCACTGGAGGAAAACCACAATATGAATGTAGCAAATATTCAGCTCCAAGCCAAACTGGGAGGCTGCCTGTGCCTTTTCCCACCAAGTCAACAACTGAGGCTGTTTAATATTGTTTTTCAGGATGGGGGGGGGGGTGAGAATGGTGATTAATTTCCTATTGTATCTGTTTTGCCATGTTAATCGCTATGCATTTTTACTGTTATTTTTATTGTTGTGAACTTAGGGATGCCATATCCTGCTTGTAGGCGGGGCAATCGTGCTTTGGGCGGTGCCGTCCCGGTCCCGGTCCGGTTTGGCGCCAAGATCGGGAAGGCACCACCCATGGCCACCTCCGCCCCCGCGTGCACCACGGGGTCCTCCAAGGCCTCGCTGAGGCCTGGGAGCGTTCTCCGCAGTCGGAGCTCCGGCCGCGGAGACGCTCCCTCCCAGGCCCCAGTGAGGCCTTGGAGGCAGCTCCGCAATCACCTTGGAGGCACCTCTGCAAGGCCTCTGCAAAGCTGGGGAGGAGGAGGAGGCCACTTGGCACCATGGCGATCGCCGCAATTCCAAGCGGCCCCCGCGCCCTTCCCAGCCTGGGAGCAGGCCTAGGCTTCCTCCCAAGCCGGGAGGAGGAGGAGGCCACTTGGAACCATGGCAATCGCCGCGATTCCAAGCGTCCCCCGCGCCCTTCCTGGCCTGGGAGCAGGCCTAGGCTTCCTCCCAAGCCGGGAAGAGGAGGAAGAGGACAAGGTTTAAAAATGTAGGACCTTTTTTTTTTAATTTCCTAGCCAGGAATTTTTTTTAAAGTCCTACATTTTCAAACCTTGTCCTACATTTGTCCCCATTTGGAGGTCCTCAATTATGGCAACCCTATGTGAACTGCTATGTATTTTTTTGCTATTTATTGCTAGTGTGATTTGCCATGTTATTTCATTGCCATTGATATTTGCTATGTATTTTCTTTACTGTTGTAAGCTGCCCTGATTCTTTGTGATTGGGTGGGATATAAATGAATCATTAGCATTATTATTATTATTATTATATCAATAGCATAACTAATAAAAATATGTTTTAGAAAATTTGCTAGAGACATGATAAATCCAGTATTAACATAGGATGATAACTAAAAGAATTGCTTCAGTGTACTTGAACCAAATGGAAGAGCTGACCTCCTTTTTCTAAATGAGCAGTGTCAGTGTGGCAGTTTTATTCATTCTACTGATTCCTATCCTTACCCATTGCCAGGTTGGAAGCTGATGGCTGTTTCAGGCAGAACTGCCATTCTGATTGTAATACCTTGGGACATTACTAGCCTATGACACTAATCCCCAGAATTATAATACTGTAACTCACAACACCAGCATGCAGACACACATGGTATGTGCTCACAGAAGAAATCTCTTGTTACCCTGTAGATTCTGAAAAAGTAAAAGTGTATATCCAAATTTGCATCCAGATACTATTCTGTTAGAACAGAATATGGAGGAACAGAAGGGGTTCCAATGGACAAAGACATTAGGCAAGGCTGCATTCTATCACCTACTTGTTCATCTTGAACTCAGAAAAATTAACAACGAGCAGATTTGGACTCAGAAGGAGGAGGAGTGAAGATAGGAGGAAGTAACATTAACAGTCTAAGATATGCAGGTGACACCATACTACTAGCGGAAAACATCACGGAACAATTACTAAGGGAGGTCAAAGAAGAAAAGTGCAAAGGCAGGCTTGCTGCTGCACATAAAGTAAATAAAAATAATGACTATGGAGGATCTAGATAATTTCAACCTAGACAATCAAGAAATCAAAATATTTAAAGATTTCCTGTACCTTGGATCAAACATTGATCTGAATGGAGACTGCAGTCAAGAAAAAAAGAAGACTCAGAATGGGAAGGGCAGCCATGAAAGAACTAGACAAGATCCTAAAGAGTAAAGATATACAACTGAGAACTAAACTTAAAATTGTCCAAGCCGTTGTATGTACCATCACCATGTAACAGATGTGAGAGATCGAAAATGAAGAAAGCCAATAAGAAGAGAATCTATTCATTTGAGAGGTGGTGCTGGAGAAGAGTACTGAGGATACCGTGGACAGCCAAGAAACCAAATGGGTCCTTGAACAGATCAAGCCTGAACAATTTGATCATTTGAGGCTGCTATACTTTTGACACATCATGAGAAGGCATGACTCATTAGAAAAGACAACAATGCTAGGAAAGGTAGAGGGTAGTAGAAAGAGAGGAAGACTGCACACCAGATGGCTAAATTCAATTAGGGATGTCACGGGCCTGAATCTACAGGACCTAAGCAGAACGATTGAGGATGGGGGTCTTGGAGATGTCTCATCTGCAGGGTTGCCATGAGTTGAGGTCTGCTCAAGAGCAGTTAACAACTATCAACAGTAGAACAGATATTTGCAGACAAAGCTCTCTGTATGATAGTAATTAGAAGGCCCTGTCCAAGTATTCTGAGATGCAAAAAGTAATGAAAAAACAAGAGAGAATTATCATCTGATGCCCCCATAAAGTTCAATGGAAAAAAATAGAGTGATGGTGTGATAAAAGGCTCATCTGGAACCACTTAGCACAAACTTTTCACCTTTCTCCCAAGTGTCAAACTGTAACCAATGTAATAGCTGAGTTTAAAATGCCTCACAAACAGTCCTACACTTACACACATACTATTAAATGTGATGAGTAGGAACACACGTAATTTGCTTCTCTTAAACAAGGCTGAGAAAATACTATCATAAGCAACAGTAGCAGCAAAACGATTGAGCCAGGGGTGAGGAGCTGCTTTTTTTAATGAGATATGTCTAAATCTACACAACTTGAATAGGCATAAGAATTTGATACTCAAATAGGCATGCCCATGAGGACAGAAAGGCAAGCAGAGAATCAGTCCTAAGTATCTCAACAGTTATGTGTCTCCCACTTTGTGAGAGAAGCTTTGCAACAGCAGCTTGAACAATTTTGGAAACACTGGCATACCAAACACAATAATACTTACAACCAGGGGATGAACATACATACCTTGTACACAGAAGGATGCAGACCTAGGAGGTCTGGATACATGATGTTTTGCTGTATTACTTCACTTCTCTTTCTAACATTTCCTTATACTGCTTTGGTGGGTCACACATCTGGGCCTCATTTCTGTCTGGCAGCAACAGTTAGGCAAGCTAGATAAATACATAACCATTTTCAGAAAGAGCCGCCCTTTCCTCTCTTTGTCATCTGTTATCTTCTGGAGAAGATAATTCGGAAGGTACTTCAAAGTCCTTTGAAACAGGGCAGGATTCTGTCTCAATTAGAGAGGAGATATCACGCTCTTTCTCCAAGATGTCAACCATTCTTATTTCTGCCTAAGCATTTGGTGCCTTCTTATCAGTTCTATGTTATTGGAGCCTTCACCTCTGGACTCTCTCTTCCTATTGTTAATAATTCTCATCAAAAAGGCACAGATGTGTATTTTTAAAAGTCACCCCAGCTGATTGCTGTGGATGAATGAGGAATGAACATGTGTACAGATGTGGTTAATTTTGAAGAGCAGGAAGAGACAGCATGCTGCTGGGACCATCATTATGGAAAAGTTAGGCCATGCAAGAAATGCAGGCAGACAGCATGAAAGCCAGACAATTGAGACAAAGTGCCACTTCCAGTTACAAATAAATTAAACATAACCAGGTCTTGAAACTGTAAGTTAGATAGAGCAAAACTAAAGACTCTTATAAACAGAAGAGAGAGAAAGCGAGAAGATACTAATACACAAGGAAATGCACGAGTGTTGTTTAAAAGCACCAGTATCCAGTAAGAAGTTAAAAAAATAAATTTCAGATGAAATTGCTACACTTTGAGTGTTGGACTCTCAGCTGCTGCCACACTGCAGAATTAATGCAGTTTAATGTCTCCAGGACCAGATGAACTACATCCAAGGGTATTAAAAGAACTGGCCAATGTAATATCGGAGCCATTAGCAATAATCTTTGAGAACTCCTGGAAAACAGGAGAGATCCCAGCAGACTGGAGGAGGGCAAACGTTGTCCCCATCTTCAAAAAGGGGAAAAAAGAGGATCCCAACATTTATCGTCCAGTTAGTTTGACATCAGTACTAGGAAAGATTCTGGAGCAGATCATTAAACAGAGAGTCTATGAACATCTAGAAAGCAATGCCATAATCACAAAAAGTCAACACGGGTTTCAGAGAAAGAAGTCATGCCAGACAAACCTTATCTCTTTCTTTGATAAAATTACCAGCTTGTTAGATGAAGGGAATGCTGTGGATATAGTATATCTTGATTTCAGTAAGGCCTTTGACAAAGTTCCCCATGATATTCTTGCAAACAAGCTTGTAAAATGTGGGCTAGACAAGGCAACTGCTACATGGATTTGTGACTGGTTGACCGACCGAACACAAAGGGTGCTCAACAATGGCTCCTTTTCATCCTGGAGAGAAGTGACCAGTGGGGTCCCACAAGGCTCTGTCCTCGGGCCAGTTCTATTCAACATCTTTATAATTGACTTGGAAGACAAAATTGGGGGAATACTTATCAAATTTGCAGATGACACCAAATTAGGAGAAGTAGCTAATACTCCAGAGGACAGGATCAAGATTCAGAATGACCTGAACAGACTGGAAAACTGGGCCAAAGCTAACAAAATGAAATTCAACACAGAGAAATGTAAGGTACTGCACTTAGGGTGAAAAAATGAAAAGCACAGATATAGGATGGGGGACACCTGGCTGAATGAAACTACATGTGAAAGGGATCTGGGAATCCAAGTAGACCACAAGTTGAACATGAGTCAACAGTGTGATGTGGCAGCTAACAAGGCCAATGCGATTTTAGGCTGCATCAATAGAAGTATAGTGTCTAGATGCAGGTAAGTAATAGTGCCACTCTATTCTGCTTTGGTCAGGCCCCACCTGGAATATTGTGTCCAGTTCTGGGCACCACAATTAAAAAAGGACATTAAGAAACTGGAGTGTGTCCAAAGGAGAGTGACTAAAATGGTGAAAGGTCTGGAAACCATGCCCTATGAGGAACAACTCAGGGAGCTGGGGATGTTTAGCCTGGAGAAGAGAAGGTTAAGAGGTGATATGATAGCCCTGTTTAAACATTTGAAAGGATGTCATATTGAGGAGGGAGCAAGCTTGTTTTCTGCTGCTCCAGAGAACAGGACCCGGAACAATGGATGCAAGCTGCAGGAAAAGAGATTCCACCTCAACATTAGGAGGAACTTCCTGACAGTAAGGGCTGTTCGACGGTGGAACAAACTCCCTTGGAGTGTAGTGGAGTCTCCTTCCTTAGAGGTCTTCGAACAGAGGCTGGATGGCCATCTGTCGAGGATGCTTTGATAGTGATTTCCTGCATGGCAGGGGTTTGGACTGGATGGCCCTTGTGCTCTCTTCCAACTCTATGATTCTATGATTTTATGAATGCAAAAGAAGATCTTCTCTGAAGATGCTAGCCACAGATGCTGGTGAAACATCAGGAATAAACTCTCCTAGAACATGGCCACATAGCCCGAAAAACCCACAACAAACTATGGATGCTGCCCATGAAAGCCTTTGACTTCATATAAATGTAATAAATATTTCCCCTTCTAATGTAAATGCAATTGGAATCAAACTTTAGCTTATTAATGATTAATTAGAGACATTAACCATTTTCTACTAGGATTTCATCTGTGCATCTGTGAGACTCTTGAACAGGTCTTTGTAAGAGACAATGCAGCAGAATTTCATTGCGTTTCATGTATGCAGAGGGATATCAGGGCTAACCAGCCTAGAGGAGTCAATCAAACAACAGCTGAATAAAAGGAAGTATATTAATCATAAAGGTGTAGGACAAATAGAAACAACTTTAATCTGGTTTTTCAGCTGTCTAATTTCTCAACACTATTCTCTTGCAAACTAATAGGGTAAATTTTAATTAGTCCATTACAGTATAGGCAGAACATGGAAAGGCTTCAGGGTAGAGACATAATAACAATTTCCGCTTCTCATTACCCAGGCATTTCACTTGTACAAACCAAGAAACAAATACTGGTGTGATATGATAGGTTGGGGGGCTTTTTTAAAAAACAACACTTTATGTAGCTGTCACTGCTGCTGATTTATGGTGCTTATGTAATTTAATGAGAAAAATAAATCAGTGCTGAATAGGGAAGTGTTAGAAGGTACCAGTCTGATTCTCCTTCACTTGTAAAATCCAGCACGGTTCCTGAAAGTGGAAAGGGAGATCAGAGCTGTCAATTAATCCTATTTCTAAAAGGGACTACCATCTTATTCGCCTTGCATGCCTTTTTTTTTTTTTTTTGGAGGGGGGGTACATGCGTGCCAAGTAATGAAAACAAGACCTGTTCTGTTGCAATGAGCGTTTTTTTCTTTTTCTCCCATTTGACAATCTTTTGTGTCCAACCTACAAAGAAGCAATATAAAACCTCCTTCGTTCCAATAATTCCCCTGCAAGGGTGAAACAAATACCTGAAGTGGTATAGTGGTAAATTTTCATCCTATCACAACATTTCCCATAATGCACAACAGTCTAAAAATTCAGGCAGCTTTGTTGAATCCAGAGCTTGAGGCACTGTCCATGTTGACTAGGGGATTCTTGGAACTGTAGTTCAGAAAGGTAACCAAGCAGTAGTTGCTCTGTCTCTGTGCCTATATATATGCATGTGTGCAAATATTCACCTTCATAAAGCATCAGTACATAGCATAAGACAGTGGCGTTGTTAGGAGGTTCAAATTTGGCTAGAGAAATCTGAGACTTCGTGTGAAAGAGGACCCATCACATCCCCAAACAGCATAACAACACAAGCTAGGAAAGACACCCCAGGATTGTCTTTCCTCAGTACCAAAGAGAAACACACACTCTCATAGTCAGCAAGCCAGTTTATTTTAACCTCCACTGGATGCTGGTCTTTTGTAAAATTAATGGGTCTTAATTGCTCAGTTAAAATTAAACCACAGCAAAATGTTTTGCTTTATCCCCAGACTAGCTTGCAAAAATATTTTGTTCCTGGCAAGTCCATTTTCTTGCAGCTGCAGTGAGAATTACAAGACTTAGGAGAACTGACCTGGGGGAGTCAAGAGGGTGGCGGTTGATATCATAATGCTTGCTCATCATAAAGTATTGATGTTTCAGTGCTATGTGCTTGGCTCCTCTAATCCACTACCCTCAGCTGATACTTTAAGGTTTGTTATGGGCAGCACTGCGGTCATCTTCATATGTCTTCCTGTGTACAGTATATTCATTTAATTCATCTCTTTTCTTATTCTCCCTTTAGCAATGTGGGTTTGCAGTTATACAGTACATATGTTACCACTAGTGTAGGTCTAATGGTCGTCTTTTCTCTCTCTCTCTCTATCTTTCTTTTTTTACTATTCTCCAACATACACAAAAATTGAAATTGGGCACAAACAGGATTATGGTGGTGGGAAGCTACAGTGTGGTTATAAAGGATTAATGGGACTGCCAAAAATGCCACAAAGTCACACGGAAGCCAGAGAACTCTGAATGCATTTGCACGTTGTTGGTAAATGCAGACATGGCAGGTGCTTGATCTCAGACTTCTTCTCCCACACTACACAAACTTTTCTGGGTTTTCTCACATGGTACACCATTTAGATCAGGAATGGGCAACTGCAGTGAGACTGGGTGCTACATCTGAGCTTGTGAATTGCCTTAGGGACAAACTGTTATTTTTTTTAATTATTACATTTCAAAATTTAATAAATTAATTCAAATAAATTAAATAGTTTTAATTGATTCATTCTAATTCATTAATTTCACTACAGTCTTTGAAAAAGAAAATATGTTATGCATTACACAAGACCTTGATTTTCCATGATTATTTTCTATGGACCCCTATGACTGCCAGTTGCTTGGCAGGCAACTTACAAGCATAACAGTTGCCCATTTAGCCTTAGAACTAGGGGAAGTGAGTTGGCAAGATTCACAAATGCAAGCTCAGTCTTAGAATTACCCTCTTGACTTCAAGAAATTGTTAGATGTTGAGCTCAAATACTGGGTTTTGAAAGAGTTATTTTTCTGACCACAATTCTCAAAATTGCTCCTTAGGATTCTTTGTCATCCAAACATTCTACTGCAAAACTTGTAAACCCACGTTCTGCAGGAAAAATAAACTCTGTCTTTTTCACACAGTACCTAATTAATTATGGCCATTGGCTTACATGGACTATGATTCTAGATCAGTTACTTAGGCGCGGTACATACTGTCAACAAGCAGCATACCAGCGCCGATTTTAGGGTTAGGGACCACACAGCAACTGCATGGTCCCTAAGCATAATATGCCATGGTGGCGTAACAATGGTGGTGCCCTGTGTACACAGGCGCTGCAATTGTTACATAACTGACGCACAGTGTCCGTGCATCACCGCACATCGCTTACATAACAAGTGCACCATTACGTCTGCCCTGTAATGAAAAAAGAACCCACTTTTCCTGGGTTCTTTTTCCTTTAGAGGGAAGCCACATGGTTTGGCGGCTGTGGCTTCCCTCCGGAGGAAAAAAAAGCCACCGGCAGACTGCCATTTTCAGGTGGTCTGTCCCAGGCCTTAGTTTCATAACTTACCTTAGTTACATCTCTCAGTAAAATCCTAGCCCAATTCTAGATTTACCAGGAAGCAACTGCAGTGAGCAACAGGGCTCTGCTGTCCTGTTGATCAGGACATGACAGACCTATGTTTCCATTCCCCTCCCTACAAGCAATTTTTAGTGCAAAAGCCAAAAGCAACAGCTATTGAAACAGCCAGAAGCTACTGTAATTCTTCATCATACCAGAGACTGTGGGCAGAAGGGGGTTGGAAATGCCAATCTGCTAAAGCCTGCTATATTCAATATCTTCTTTGCTCAGGCTTCTCACAAAAGGAAAAGAGTGCACAACCTGAGGAAAATGGAGCAGAGGACACAATAGGGGAAATCCAGCACAGAATTAGTAAAGAGGTGGTACAGGAATATCTGGATAATCTAAATGTATTTAAGTCTCCAAGACCAGATCAACTGCATCCCTTTCTCTGGCTTTGCTTCACGAACGAAGATTCAGGAAGGACTCATCTACGATTTGTACAAGTGCATTGGTGACTAAAAAGGCCAATCCGGGACAAACAGGTCCGGTTGCAGAAAGCACAGTGGAAAGTCTCCTTGGGTGATGTTTCCGGGTTGTGATTCTTTCTCCGTTGTCATTTCTCTTCGAGACTCGTTTGCTGTGAGCTTTCGAAAAAGGCTGCAGCATCGTGGATAGTGCATCTCCCTGCTTCCCGATGCGAGGCCAGGGCAGACCATTGTTGGTGATTGATTTGGCCAAGCCTGAGATGTTGTTTCAGGGAGTCCTTGTATCTCTTCTTTGGGGCGCCCCCAACTACATCCAAGGGTGTTAAAATAACATGCAGATCTCAGTGCCAATGGCAATAATCTTTGAGAACTCCAGGAGAACAGGAGAAGTCCCAGAAGACTGGAGGAGGGCAAACATTGTCCCCATCTTCAAAAAGGGAGAAAGGGAGGATCCCAACAATTATCACCCAGTTAGTCTGACATCAATACCAGGAAAGATTCTAGAGCGGATCAAAATGAACTTCAACAGGGAGAAATATATGGTACTGCACTTAGGTAGAAAAATTGAAATGCACAGATATAGGATGGGGGACACCTGGCTTGACAAGACTATGTGTGAAAGGGATCCAGGAGTCCTAGTAGACCACAAGTTGAACATGAGTCAACAGTGTGATCCAGCAGCTAAAAAGGCCAATGCGATTCTAGGCTGCATCAATAGACGTATAGTGTCTAGATCAAGGGAAGTAATAGTGCCACTCTATTCTGCTTTGGTCAGGCATCACCTGGAATACTGTGTCCAGTTCTGGGCATCACAGTTCAAAAAGAATATTGACAAGCTGGAGTGTGTCCAAAGGAGGGTGACCAAAATGGTGAAGGGTCTGGAAACCATACCCTATGAGGAGAGACTTAGGGAGCTGAGTATTTTTAGCCTGGAGATGAGAAGGTTAAGAGATGATATGATACTCCTTTTTAAATATTTGATGGGGTGTCATATTGAGGATGGAGGAAGCTTGTTTTCTGCTGCTCCAGGGAATAGGTCTGGAACAATGGATACAAGCTACAGGAAAAGAAAATCCACCTAAACATTAGGAGGAACTCTCCTTCTTTGGAGGTTTTTAAACAGAGACTGGATGGCCATTTGTCAGGGGTATTTTGATTGTGAGTTCCTGCATGGCAGGGGGTTGGACTGGATGGCCCTTGTGGTCTCTTCCAACTCTATGATTCTATAATCCCATATGACAGGAAAGCAGATCACTGTCACTCACAGCAGCTGCAACCCAGTAAATACAGATTGTGAGACTCTAGATTACACATTGATAACTGCTTTCATGAATTCTAGCCCATTATTTTAAAGGCAAAATAAGGAAATAAATGGAACAGAGATCATTCAGTGGCACTTTGCAATATATCTTTCCATGGGGTGACTTTTGACAGGCAGTGAAGGTACATCTTTGACAAACCAGCTTGTATGGATGGGGTATAGTTCACCTGGCTGCTATACTGTAATGCCAAGATTGCCTATAAACTAAGAATGGATGAGAATTTTATTCACTGGTTTTGTCATTTACCAGATCTGGTAAAGAAGGAAGCACCAGTCATCTTGGTGTATGTTAGTTTCTTTCACAAGAAAAAGTCCTCCGTTTTGAAGTGGCAAGCCACAAGTCACTATGTGGTGAGACAATGCTGCGGTGAATCAAAACTTCAGCATGTCTAGCCCTTCTTCCTAGCTACAATTTTTCAAGGCACGTGGTTTTAATATAAAATTCCACCTCAGGAATGTTCATCCATCAGAAAATGACAAAGGCTTTAGTGTTCCTGGGAACCCTTATTTACAATGGACTTACTTCAATGCCTTCTTATCAGCCTCAGCTCCCACGTCACCCAATATTTCAGACAGGGTGGCTGAAAAGACCTTTTGATCACACCACCATGCACATGTACAAAGTTACTACAAGGCAGAGCACAGTCAGGCCTCGCTAATCCATACTTGGTAATGTCCAGATGGAACAACTTCCAAAGCAGCAAAAAGGCCTTAAGCATACAAATCTTGTGCATCATTTCTTTTTATTCAAACAATGTTTTGCAAAAGGTTTGGGAGGGGTGGGAAGCTTTTAAAGTATATTCTTAGCTTTGGGATACAAACAGAATTTGCTGAAGATTCACAAGCAAATAGGAATGGGGACTTCCTGTCCAGGAAGGATAGGATAGGATCTTACAGTCAGGATAGGATCTTACGGGGGGGGGGGGGGGACGAGGGACAAGACCTGATTACATTTCAAAGCCTTAACAGTTCTCAGATTACAGAATTAAGTTGAACCCCTGCTTCCTCAAAGATGTATGCTGTATTTGATGTGATTCTTCAACAGTAGGTACTTGCCGGAAATTAAAATTGCTGACACTTCAGACTTGCACCTATCCATATTTTCTTTGGACAAGGTGCCAAGCTAAACAGCATGCTTTTCAGAGGTCTTAACTTTCCATCCCATTCAAGAAAAGCATAATAAAGAATGAGCTTCTCTAAGTCAAGATAAAATTGCTTAGATCTCTCCAAACATAACTGATGTCAGATATTTGGAATCTAACATAAATGAATGCAAGCTCACTGAAGGAAAGTTCCTACCCACTTTATTTATTTATTTATTTATTTATTTAAAGGATTTATATCCTGCCTTTCTCGCACAATGGGATTCAATCTTTCCCAAAGACTGGAAACATTACATTGGGTTGGACGACATGACCCATCCTATTCTGTCTATGAGTCTATTAATCATGCTGGGGATTTGAGGATCTAGTCCACAAAGGAACTCTTCCAGCCTCTGCCCGAGCGCCTCTTCTCAGGGATCTGGGGAGAGCAAGAGGAAAATTAGTGTGAAAGAATTAACATGTTAAGTTAATCATAAATGTGCTAAAAATATAATTAAATCATGTTTTAATTGCAGATTTGCAGGGTAGCTAAAATTGAATAGATCTTAATTAACCCACCACCCAAAATGAATAAATTATACCTCAGTTAATATGTACCTCAACCTTGGCAAAACTTTACAAAATCTTTTGTTATGTAAACCGTAATTTTAGCAACTCAGAAGGTTTTGGCAAATGTGTCTCTGAGACAAAAAATGTTTTGAAATGTACAGGCGAAAGTTGCCTGAAATTATGGTCATAAACTATTTATCTTCTTTTCTGGTCTTTATTTTACATAGATTTTTAAATAGTTTTTATAACTGTCTAAAACCTTTGAAATTTTATAAATATAAGGAAATGTCCTCTTTCAGTGATATGGATCTTAGTTTTTGTACAAATGACAGAAGGATGTGCTTTTCAGACCACTAACTTCCAAAGGTCCTAATGAGATCTATTCCACTGGAATTACTCTTAAGAAATTGGTGAGTCTTGTGATCCTGAGGAACTAACAAAATTCAAGAAGCAGTTTATAAAAAAGAAGAAGAAGAAGAACCCCAAAGAGAACAAGTAAACAACTGGGTATTTTGAGAGGTTTATAACACTATGGCTCATTTCATTATATATTTATGTTGTGTGCCTTCAAGTCATTTCCAATTAATGGCGATCCCATCATGGTTTTTCTTGGCAAGATTAATTCAGGGGAGGCTTGTGATCACCTTCCCCAGAGGCTGAGAGAGTGTAGCTTGCCCAAGGTCACAGAGTGAGTGAGCTAGGAATCAGACCCTGGTCTCCAGAGTCATAGTTCAACACTCAAACCAATAACATGTAATAGCTTAATTTTGGATAACCATTTGTGCTGAGTATATAATGCATTTGTGTCCTCATTCCCTGTCATATCCAGGGGACTCATTTATTTATATTCTCTCTCTCTCTCTCTCTGGCTTTTCTTTGTGAACGAAGATTCAGGAAGGACTCATCCTGCGCTTTCTACAAGCGTGTTGATGACTAAAAAGGCCAATCCGAGATGAACAAGCCCAATTGCTGAAAGCACAGCAGAAAGTCTCCTTGGGTGATGTTTCCAAGTTGTGGTTCTTTCTGCATTGTTGTTTCTCTTCGAGACGCATTTGGTGTGAGTTTTTGAAAAAGGCTGCAGCGTCGTAGATAGTGCGTCTCCATGCCTTCCAGTGCAAGGCCAGGGCGGACCATTGTTGGTGATCGATTTGGCCAAGCCTGAGATGTTGTTTCAGGGAGTCCTTGTATCTCTTCTTTGGGGCATGGTGAGTTCACCGTAGAGTATTATTTTTGGAATGTATAGGCGAAACGTGTCCTGCCTAACACAGCTGCATCCTCAATAGCATGGCCTCAATGCTGGTGAACCCTGCTTGCTCAAGGACAGCAACATTCGTCACATAGTCAGTCCAGTGTATATATAGAATTGTACGTAAGCAGCGCTGATGAAAGCGTTTGAGGAGTCGTAGGTGTTGGCGATAGGTGATCCAAATTTCAGACCCATAAAAGAGAATAGGCAGTACAACGGCTCGATACACACTGTCTATGGCAATCATCCTAGGAGAAGGAAAACTCTAATCCCAAACCCGGGCAGATGGTGCTGATTTAATCCTCCAATCACCATCTTGAGCGGGGAGAGGCCTGGCCTGGAAGACAAAGAGCCCTCCTCCAACCACATTTTGAGGGGGGAGAGGCCTGGCCTGGAAGACAAAGAGCCCTACTCCAACCACCATCTTGATGGGGAGAGAGGCCTGGCCTGGAAGACAAAGAGCCCTCCTCCAACCACCATCTTGAGGGGGAGAGAGGCCTGGCCTGGAAGACAAAGAGCCCTCCTCCAACCAC